>NW_004955408.1:27738739-27849701 GCF_000276665.1 Chinchilla lanigera
GGGGGCCCTCCCTCCAGGGGCCTATGAGGCAGGAAGCTAGCCAGCCGGAAGACCGGAGCTCCCTGCCCGTGGTTCCCTGTGCACCAGAAGCCCTCCTTCCAGGGGCCTACAAGGCCGGGAGTGAGCTGTTGGTCCAAAGACCAGCGCTGCCCGCCCGAGGCTCCCCGTGCACTGGGGCCAGTTTTGTTTTAAAGGTAACATTGTCTGCAAATAGAATAGCTATCCCTTGTTTTTCTTTATTTCTTTTCTGTAGCTACTTTTAATATTTTGTTGTTGTGCTGAATTTCTGGAACTTTGATTATTGTATGCCTTGGTGTAGATTGATTTTTGTCATTGGTATTTGAGGTTCTATATGCTTCATTAATTTGTATGTCAAATTCTTTATCCATGTTTGGGAAGTTTTCTGCCATTATTTCTGTGAAGAGATTTTTAATGGTTTTGTGCTGTCTTCAGCTTTCTCACTGTTTTAAATCAATCTTGTGTTGTTTTGTTTGATTCATCTTGTAGCTGGTAGGTTGATTTTTCATGGTCTCTTTCTATTTTTAAGATATCTTTCTTTTCCTGGTCACTGATCGAAATCCTGTAGTCTAGATCTGATCTTCTGTCCTCACCTTTATTCAGTCTGCTGCATACACTTTCAGTGGAGATTTTAAACTCCTGGTCTTCTGTTTGGGTCTGTTTCATTGATCCTATTTCCTTTTTTATGTTGGGCATTCTTAGTTTCCATTGTTTTTGCAAGCTCCTCTATTTTTTTAATCTATGTCAGCTTTAATTACATTCATTTGATCATCATTTCTTTTTGTACTTTAGAGATTATTTTTTCTATTTCTTCTTCCATGTATTTTTTCACTTCTGCTGCTATCATTTCAGAAAGTTCCAGTGGGTGGCTTCCAATTTCCTCTATCTCACTGTACTCTGGACTTGTCCTGGGGGAGGGGGACTAGAGTTCTGGGGTTGCATTTTGCTTGTTCATCTTGTCATTTTCTATTTTTTGTTTTGTTTTGTTTTGTTTTGTTTTCTGTCTTGATTCTTGTAGACTTCTTATGGTAGATAGCTTTATTACTAGTATCGGGGATTCCCTAGGAAATGTCTATTCCTCTGAGAATTCTTTTTGGTATAAGTGATTCTTGGTCTTTGTTTCAGCCCAAGAATTTACCTTCCCAGTTAATTAGAGATGATAAGTTGGTATGTATTTGGCTCAGCACCCACTCCATTTGTACTGGACTATGGTGATGTTTGTGTCCTTAGACAATCACAGTGTAATCATACAAGTGAGAAAAACTGATCATAACAAGTTTATAACTTCATAGCATGAAGCACAGCCTAGCTACAAACAAACTGTGGTAACTATTGGCCTGATACCTTAATCATAAGTGCAACTTCTACAGTTATACGAGAAAATCCAATATATAATATGAATTGGTATGCAATGATTTTTATCTTAGTAGAGTAATTTTACCCTATGTGGGGATATTTAAGAGAGATAGGGGACAAGATAGAGAGATAAATAAGGACAGATGTAGTAGAAGCAAGGCTGGAGGGCAAAGGATGATCACTAAAGTTTTATGAAGCTGGAGAACACAGGAGAGAGAGAAGCAAAAGAATATTGGAGTGAACTATGAGAAGATATATCAAAAATATCATTAAATCAGGAGAGATAGTTGTGGAAAAAGAAAGAAGATGAATAGAAGAAAACAAAAAGAAATGTAAGAAACCTAAATAGTGAAAAAAGAAAAAAAAAAAGAGAAAAAGGAAAGCCAGTCAAACAAACAAAATAATAAAATTCCTCTAGTGTCAATATTCCCACGGTAGTGTCCAAATGAGATCCCAGAAATGTGATGCATAATCCCACCAAATTTGCAGTAGTATTTGTGCTGCATGAAGGGTTGGCTGCTTCCAGGCCTTGCAGAATTTTCTCTTTTCCACACCCCTAAGTCCTCTTACATGTTGGTTGTTGGGTGGGAGGAGTGCCCTTGTCCCACTGCAGGCCAAGGCTGCTTGGCCACTTAAGCTACTCTGTTGGTCTCAGACTAGGGGACTCTAAAACTGATTCTGCTCATATTAAATATTTGTTTCCTTTTTTTAGTTTTAAAAATAAAAGGAAGAAAACATTAACAGACCGACAACATTTACAAAATAGCAAAAGAACAGTACAGACAATACAGAGTTACAAACAAAGTGGTAGGGAATTAACAATGCTTGTTGTATTACATATTGATATCTTCAAAGTGGTTTCTCATGAAAACAGATAGAGACATGCAATATTGATCAATCAAGGACTCATTGACAGTTTCTTTCAGCAAAGAAATAGAAGACAGTAGAACAACTATGTTAACTATCCTGTATATACATATATAAGAGGGTAGCGTGGCCGAGTGGTCTAAATATTTGTTTCATAGAACTGCTCACATCATTTGCATTATATTCATACCATAGGTAGTGACATGGGCCATCTCTCTCTCTCTCTCTCTCTCTCTCTCTCTCTCTCTCTCTCTCTCTCTGTATATATATATATATATATATCTGCATTTAATACATATATCTTGTGAAAGGGTGTACATATATGTACAAGATATATATATATAAGATATATATATACATAAAATATATACAAGAGATATACAGATATATATACCCTCTCACAGGATATACACATATATAATATATATTAAAAGCCAATATATATAATAATATTATATATATAACCAAGATTCCTATCTTGGCTTTTAAAAAGTGCATGGAGAAACTAAGCAGACACCATTACCCTACAGGACTCTGTAATTAATGTGGGCCTCTTAAATTTTGGCTAGATTCATTTTTAAGCGAGGATACTACCACCCATTGGAAGTAGTGTTTCAGCCCTATTTATCTGATTCCATCAATCACAGTGTCAAGCTGGTATCATGTGTAGCCACAATACTTTTATGAAGACAAAAAAGTCCCTTGACCCTATTTAAATGCAGTAGGCATCCTCAAGATATTCCTGGGAGAAGTAAATATTTTCCTTTGTCCTTTAAAGTTCTCTCAATTAAACATGGTCTGAATCACTGCCAAGAAAGACTGTAGCTAACCGGAAAGTAATAATCACCAATCCTCCCTGCTCTGGATCAGCAACCCTCTCAAAAATGATAATAGCTTTTCCTGTTATGCTTAGTGGACATAAGAGCTTGGCAACCGGTTGCTTAATAATTTTGTCTGGTTCCTGAAATGAGCATTAAGTAGAGGCTGTATTAATTAAAATGATCTGAAAATTTAAAATGTTATTTCTGGACAAACTGGGAGCTTCACAAAGTTTTCTCATCATATTGTGGGTATCATGGTTTTCTCACCCCGTAATAATGGTTTTCCTGCATTATTACTATTCTTCCAGTTTATAAAATCGTATATCTCAACACATCAAAGAGGATATTACTGTTTACATTTTTATTACTACATTTTCCATGCATAATGATCACATTCATTACGGGGAATTTGTACCTTTACATAATGTATCTTAATTCTTTTTTCCCATTCCCCTCCCATTCCTTCATGCTTTCTTCCCCTGTCCATTTATGAAAGCTTCGTTTCCATTCTTTCTTTCTGTTCATAGCAGTACAATTTATAATAGTCAAATCTTGGAAACAGCTCATATGCCCATTAACAAATGAATGGATAAAGAAAATGTATTGACTTGCAATGGAATACTACTGTGCCATAAAGATGAATAAACTTGAGACATTTTAGGTAAATAGATGTATCATAGGACCATAACTCTAAGTGAAATAAACCAGACACACAAGTTTAATACCGCATTGTTCTTCTTATGTGAGAAACTCAAAGGGTAGATGAGCAAAATGGAGGGCAGATATTGGGAAGTAGGGGAAAAATTTGTTCAGATGGGAAAGGAAACAAGAGAGGGGGCAAGAGGGAGGAAAGGAATGGTAAAGAGATTTTTTTTAAAGGTAAGATAGATCTTGATGCCCAACCATTACAGTAGCCTCTCCTTTGGGAGTTGTACTTTTGTGTCACCTTTGCTTCCATTCCCTACATCTTTTGCAAAAATTATGCCTTTTTGCATTGCATTCTAAATTCTAAAGAGTAGAAAAAAGAAAACCCATGCCCTGGATGACATACACCCAGTTTTACATCCTACCCTATTTCTCCTTTCTGTCTGTGTAAAAGCCCTGTGTGTCCATGAGCCCTACTAAATGGAGCTTTGACGATGATAGTTTTTCCATCCTCTTGGGGACTGGCCCTTGAATAAACCTGGTTCCTTTCTACTAACTCAGATACTGACTGGCCATTGAGTAGTGAGCAGTACAGACTTTATTTTGGTAACATCTCTGATGCATGTGTGGGTACAAAAGGAACTTTCCCTTCTCCCTGCAAAGGTTCAATATTTGTGTCTATGAAATAAACTGAAAATAAAATAAATGAACAAGAGAAAGAGGGTATAAATTTATTGTATGAATAGACACAAGGGTATTTCAAGAATGAAAAGTAAGGACCCCAAACTCAATGAGATTTAGAAGCTTATACTTCCTCTTCATGGGAGAGGGAGGAATGGGGGATGAGAGTAATTTTAAAGGAACAGTAAAGGGCTTTTAAGAGAGACAAATGGAACCAACAATTGTCTGGAAAAAAAGATTTGTCTGGACTGTAAGCAATGTCATCTCCTTTCGTCTTCTTTCCTACTGAATTGTCCCTATTTCATGACATTGTAGAAATGGAACTCATCTCAAACACGTTCCTTCTGAAAGATCTTCCCTTGGTCACTGGAAAGAACTTTAGAGAAAGCCCCACCTTGTGCTGCTGGAGAGACAGAAGGAAGAGAGACAGTGAGTAGGAGATATTTGGAGAGACTTTGGTTTTGAGACTTCTTCTGTAGTTCAAAGTACCTAGCATGTCAAAGCCTCATACTTTTGAATCATTTTCTAAACTCTAATACTTGCAAAGTAAAATCTCACCTGCTCACTATAGGATATGTCTTTGTGACCCGGGTAGTGTTTACCAATGAGTCCCCTATCCAAATGCCCCAATTACTACCCTGCTCTTTCACAGGCCTGGCCCTTCACTCATGTAATTCCCTTGCCTGCATGTCTTTCTATATACTTCAGTACTGTGAACAAGTTTTCACAAACAATTTAAATACATCTATCTCTAATCTCCCAGCCTGGGAGGAGGTCTATCCTATTTGCTAAGTTGCTATGCTTCCCTAATAATTCTGATGCAATAATATTGCATCCCAGTTGCCTGTATGTCTCCATGCATGTGCTTCCCTGCCTTCTATATGTTATAGGTTTCTTGAGAACAGAAGCCAATGTTTTATTAATTTCTATAACCTAAGGGCCTAGTACCCTGCCTAGCACCTGGGACACTCAGTAAATGCTTGAATGAACGCATGTGTTTTGAATCTAAGAGTTACATTTAGCAGTGTTTAATCTCCTAACCCCATTAAATTCAGGCCCAGTTGCCCTTCTGCTGTTATGATTTGTGCCTGTTTGTCCCCGCAAAGCCTCACACAGTCATAGGGCGGGATTCCAGAGTTCATGATTGATTCATGGTCATATGTTGGAATTATGGAAGTGAGTGTTACACCTGCCCTGGGGTAGATAGTTTGCATACAATCTAAGGGAGGGAAAGAGGCTGCTTGCCAGCATTCCTCCCTTTCACTCTTGTTGTTTTTGCTATCTGCCTCTGCCATGAGCTGTTGGCCGTGCCCTCTGCCATGTGCCACTTTGCCTTGGAGCCAGCTGAGTATGGACTGAAACCACCACGAAGTGTGAGCTAAATAAACCTTTGCTCCCTTCATTTTGGGTGTTGGGTATTTTGTCTCAGCAACGAGTGAAAAGTAACCCAGACATCTGCATTTCACAAAACATTAGCTCAGTGAGAGTATTTTCATGGGAAACACTCCATGGCCACTGGTAATCCCTTTCCTACCCAAAGTAAAGGTAATGGCTGACAATTCTCTGACAAAAGTCAAAGTAACAAGAGAAAAGTGTAACAAATACATTTGATCATAGTTGTACATGACACAGAAGTTTCCTGATTAAAGATCTAAAGATACAAGGGAAGCCCTGAGGTTTAATGAAACATGATTAGCCATGTAGAAATGTGACTGGATAAAACTAGTATAGGATAGTGGAAAAATATGAGCAGGGAAACCCAGTAAAGCCTCTTTATTTAGAGTCTTCTCAGCCCTCAGTAGCAGCATTTCACCAGGGCCCAGGGACCCTCTAACTGAGGGTCTTGATTTCTTTGTGCAAAACTCTTACACAGAAATGTGGGAGAAAGTCAGAGCAATGTTTTATGTTTATAACTGACTTTAAGAAAAAGGGATTCAGTTTCTATGGTATGCTTGAGAAAAGCAATTCTGATTTTCATTGCTTGGCTCACTGGAAAATGAAAGATGAAAGACAGAAGTCCAAGAAAAGCTTTGCTTTTGAGGCAATTTTTAAAGTTTTAACTTGAAGGTATCATTTTAAGCCCCAACACTGAGAAATGCTATATCTTAAACACCTTTTTTGTTCAGTAATAATACCCAGAATCCTTAGTGCATTAAGATTTCTGAGAAATCCTTCAGTATTAAACCCCATTTTCCTTCTTTTTTTTAATCTCAGGGCTTCACAAACTTAATCATTAAACCTTTTCTTCAAGTAACACCTTATTGTACTCCAAGAAATTATTAGCATAAAGAATATACTTGGGATCACAGAAGGAGGGAACTTAACGATCTTGATTGTCCATCCTCAAAGCTATACAATGAATCATGTGCAGAGAAGGGACAGGCGCAGTGGTTATTGGCTCTTGGTGAAAAGGCAGTGTGCATGACATGAAGAGAATTCCTATTCCAGATTCTGCAGAAATTTGGAGTCCTAGGGACTACTGGCCTTATTTGAGTGCTCCAGCTCACAGGACCTTTCACACTGCAGATGCAGAAATTCATTTCATGCCTGGTTGTGGTCTGGTGTCAGTCTCAGTCAGACCCAGCATGTTCAAAATCACCAGGAAACAATTTCTCCCCATGACTGTAGTTCTATCCATTATCAAAACAGAAGTAAAATGACCACTACTCAATTTACTTTACTTCTAACTACACACGCCATGGAATGAGTACTTTTGTGATCCAATGGCTCCAGCAAACATCTCTGCACTGTCTGTAATTGAGTGAACTTGACCCATTTTCCTAACCCTAAACCAATTCACTATGGCCAAGGGCATGGAATTTTCTTATGAGAACAGGACTAATCACAAATCCTACCCAGAAGCAGGAAGATGGAATGTTTGCACCTGAGCCAGGAAGATGTGGTAGTTGGAGAAGAGGGAGTTTCAAAGGCAAATAGGCCAGTGTCACCAGATGAAAGGATCCAGGCCAGGCAAAATGACAATAGCATCATCTACGTGGAAGAGCCCATATGCATTTTGAGGTAGAGATATGGACCCCATGATAACAATTTTCACTGCATTATGTACAAGTACCTCCTATAGAAGGTGAAATTTAAGTCTAGTGAAACAGTGATTTGCCCAAAGTCACATGCAATCCAATGAGGAGCTAAGGTTTAAGGTCAATTCATTTGATTCTATAGTCTATGCTATTAGACGCTGGGCTAAGTTGGTTACATCACTTTGATATCACCTCTTTGTTTCTCTGTCTGCACTCTTTTCACTTTTACAAATCATTTAAAATTTCTTTCATTCTGTTTTCTTAATCACCATATCTCACAATAGTAAAAATGAAGGCTGGGTCTTTCAAATTTTCTGCACTTTCAAAGGCTTCACCTCCTCCTCCCCCAATCTGTTCTCACTAAGACAACAGCGTCAAGTTTCCAGTGAGTGAGCTGTGGGTGAGGAATGTCTAACTTTACTTGAGCAGATTGTGATGCTTCTGGTGAACAAGTGGTGTGGCGGGCTGCATGGGCAGTTAGTGCCTCTGTGCATATCTCCTTTCTCTCCCTTGTCTTCTCAGCCACTTCCCTTTCTATTTGTATGTCTCTAAAACTTATTCTAGGATCAACTATGAAATATGATGAATCACCAGGAGACTCCTCCCAAGTGAATTCTTCTCTTATGAGTCCTTCCCCTTCTGCTTTCCCAAGGTTCCCTGTGGTCTCATGCTTCTTTCCCTAATATCTGCCCCTTCCACCCTAGCCATCTCCTGCTCTTGACACACAGTCCCATGTTGACAGTCCTTTAGATTCTGTGGCTCTCAAAGAGTTTATCAATGTATGTGCACAGTGGTGACATGGGAAGATATAACTATTGTACAGGATGAAGTTTGAGGTACTCTGGAGAAGGTTATAAAAGGGAAGTAGCAACTGTGTTGTAGTCAGGGTTTACAAGGGAAAAGATTTAATACAGGACACATAACTTATAGGATTATTTTATAATGTTCATCCAAAAAGCCAAATGCAAAAGACTATGGGAGATCTATCCACACACTAGAGACCCAAAGAATCCAGATGAGGGCTTGGATCCCATGGCAGTGTCCTGCACAAGTCCAGCTGGAGGCCTAGAGCTCACAACAATATCCCATGCAAGTGTGTATCAAAGACATGCACTGGGAAGGCCCAAAGGCCAGTGGTGGAAGCTAGAAATTCTAGGGCAGTGGGGTAAGGATCTGTGCCAGCAGGCTGAGGGGTCTGCACTGGAGTCAGGAAGTGACACTCAAGGTAAGGACCAGAGCTGCCCTGAAGAGAACCGCAGCCATTCTCAGTGACAGAGACAACTTGAGATCCTTCCGTGATGAGAACAGCTGAGTTCATAACAGGAAAACCAGTGTGACAAGCTTCTCCAGGCGAAGCAACAGGACACCGTTTTCTCCTCCAGCTCTCTTTACACTGTTGACAACAATCCTCAGGTGGGCCTTCCACACCCAGAACCACGCTGACTCAGTTCATCTGGGTGTTACAAGTGGAATATAACATTAGTTATATTAGTTGCATGTATAAGTTATCTCTTGCCATGTAACAAGTCAGGCTGAAACTTTGGCTTAAATCAAAATGATTTCTCATTTCTTAAAATGCTGCATGTTGGGCTAGGGATAGAGCTCAGCAGCACAGCACCTGCCTGGCAAGTGCAAGATCCTGAGTTCAATTCCCTGTACCACCCCCCACAAAAAGAAATCTGTGTGTTGGCTTTGTGACCCCTCTGCTGGATTAGCTAGTGCTCACTCCTCAACTGGATGATCAGACAGCTTCACTCATGTGTCTGGTAACTGGTGCTCCCCGGTTTAGGGACCTCACTTCTCCTTCATGTAACCTTTCATCCTTCAGTGTCTAAGTGGGCTTCTGCCACATGGTGGCCTCAGAATGACATTCTGACAAGGTGAAAGAGGAAGCTGCAAGCTTTAGGACACTTAGGCTTGAGAACTGCACCATTTCATTTCCATAGCATTCTACCGACCAAAGCACGTTACAAATTCAGCCCAAATGTAAGGGTGTGGCGGGATAGATTGCATCCAGGAAACAACAAAAAGCAACAAAGTCACAGTGCATAGGCATGAGCACACCAGAATGGGTGGAACTGCTGACCACTAAGTAATCCAACACAGCTTTCATGATCTTGCCTGAGCATTAGCTCAGTAAGACAGAAGGTGAGGCACACGAAAGGTAGGTAGACAGGTGTACAACACATCCATGTTATGAGTAAGTGCTTCTTCTTCCAAAGTACACCCAGATTTCAGAGTGACCACTTCATGCAGTCTTATTAGATACAATCAGAGACACACCCGAGGGCAGGGAGCTGCCTGTGAAGTGGTGAACTCCCTGTCGCTGGCACAGCTTGTGCTCAGCAGGCTGGAGCTTATACCCTAGCTGTAAAGATAGACCACAGATAATAAGGCATTTTAGAATGTAACAAGGGTAAGTTCAGACAACCAAAGAGAGGCATTAGGATATGGAAAGCTCTCAACCCTGATGATTCTGGGTTAGAATTCCAGCTCTGAAGATAACTACAAGCATCGTGGTCTAAAGCAAGCTGTTTGCTTACTCTGGGCCTCAGTATCCTCATTTATAAAATATAAGTAATAGAGCACCCATTTCTTAGAATTACTGTGAAGTATGAAGTAAACATTCACATGCATTCAGTGCTCAAAAGCATCAGTCCCTGGTACACTGCTTCTACTACCATCATGGTTATGATTGCTACAGCAAATGTGTTTGCTTTGTTGGTGTCCATCCCTACTTTCTCCAGTTTACATGGGATTATTCTTACCTTTAACCAGGAGTATGATTTGAAAGTCCAAGCCAGTTGGAGTGATCCTATCTCTCTTGCCAAAATGATCCATTCAAATTCCAGCATAAAAACCAGGCCTAAACCAAGCAGTGTATGACATGCCCTGGACCCAGCTATTCATTCAGAGGTGGTCATGTGATCTAAGTGGACACAGTCAGAGTGACGCTGATGACTGGTTTGATGATTAGGAGACTAGATCTCCTTAGCTTTTCTTCTAAGTGGCGTCCTAAGAAGCTTCTTTGTATCATAACTGGATAATGTTCAAATAGAAAGCTATGGCCTTAGATCTCTTAGTGAGTAGATTTTCACTAGTTCCCAGTAGAGACGATTTAATTAAAATACAAACCAATGCTACCCCAGGTGGGATATGAGAGTGAAATGCATCACTTAAAAGCATTTCAGCCATCGTTGAAATGGAGTCCATCTCTGACTGACCGCAGCATTCTTCATGAGTTCAGGAAGGTGATTAATGAGCTCAGGCAAACCATTCCTTTCTTCCATAACTTGAAAGAAGGAAAAACTTTCCAGAACCCAAATGCAGCCACTTTTCTCACAGAAGCAGAATTAGAAGCCACCACAAACTATTTCTTTCTACCTCTCTTGAGGTATCTATCTTGCTTGATGGATAAAGAAACAGAGGCCCAGGGAAGACAGTAGTATTCCAGGCCCAGAGCTGCCTCCTTTCTGTCCCTAGGCTTAGCCTCCTCTCAGCCTGCAAGCTTTGCACCTCTGATCACTGCTGAGGTTGCTCCCAGTTTGGAGCTGCCTGGCTGAAGTTTTTAAGACCACACTCCCCTCCTCCACTTTTTCTCTCCCAGTGTTCATGTTTCTATGCAAAATGTAATGCTTCCAGTACACACAACTGTTTCTAATCCCCACCTTCTTTCTTGTATATTTGTTACCATCAAAGGAGGCCAAGTACCCTTAGCAAGGCACAGAAAGAGCCTTAGCAAGGAACAGAAAGATCCTTACCAGACAGTGAGGCCAATCACTGGCAAGAAGAGAGACCCAAGGCACTTGTTACTTTAACCTGAATGAAGATGAACGTATGATGCTAACCCTTACTGAGTGCCTTTCAGGAGCCCAATCCTATCTCATGACAACCCCTCACATAAAGTAGCTCATCTGAACCCAATCACAACTAAATAACAGAATATCTCAGATGATAAAATGGGGCTGAAAAAAATTAAAGAACCTGCCCGAGGCCCCATCATTTGTAGGTGGAAGTCCCAAAGTTAAAAAAAAAAAAAAAAAAACATGGTCTATGCTTCCAAAGGCACATGCTCACCATCCTCCACTGGCTCCCTGGAATTGCTTGCCCTCCCACCACCTAGCCTACCAGGCGATCAGGGAACAGATAAAATATGGTTGTTGGTCTGTGGTGGATTCTGTGGTGTAAGAGGTGTTTGGGGAGTGCAGCTGTCATTGTACAAGTGGGGTGAAAACACAGGAATTATAGCATTAGAGCCAAGACTTCCTCCTGAGGCTGAGATAATGCCTTGCAATGGTTGCTCTGCTGGAATTCCAGAGATCAAGCTCCTGAAAGAGATTTGACCAAGAGTAGGCAAAGCCAGGAATAAAAGACTCAAGAGCTCAGGCATGCAAAAAACAAAACCATTGAACAAAAATGCCTACATGCAATTATACAGTGAGAACTATAAATAGAAAAGTCTCTTGGCTCATGTGTAGAAGTTTCCCTCCCAGTCGGTTCCCAGTATTACACACAGGTCACTGACCCAGGCAGGGTCACCAAGTTCCTGGCATCCTAATGCTGCTTTCCTGGTGTTCTTCCAAAATTCATCCATCAAAATGGTTATTGAAGCACGGTCAAAGCATAATGCCTGAAAAGAGATGTGTGCAGAGGTCTTCTGGTCCCTGTAGACTTTTGCTAGATAGCTTTAAATACATCTCTGTTAAGCCTCACATCCAGTCTTAGAAAGTAATATGATTTCCTCCATTTCGTAGTTGAAATGATTGAGACTCAAGGAAGAGATTTCTTATAATCATGCAGCTGATTAGTAGCTGAGCCAGACTGGAAGCTCAATTTTTACTCTATCTGATTTTCCCCCACCACTGGCCCTGACCTGATGGACAGGCTCCAAATCAGATGCGAAAGGATCCCAGCACCTGGGCCAGGCCTTCTGGGCCACTTCTGATGCCTCAGAGGCACTATTTGCCCAGAGTGATTGCCTTTGTGATAAACCAGTCCCCACATGAAAGACTAGATGGGCCAGCTAGGCTGTTATTGACCTTCAGATTCTGAGCACCACTGTGATTTTTCTATCTTTAAGGTCAAGTTTGTTGATCCAGATCATCTCATGGCTTTCCTGCTTGTCTTTAATTGCCACCTCTTCTTCAATGTCTCTCTTCCCTTCTCCCAAGCAACATCAACACTGCTTTGTGTCAAAGTCTTAACTCAAAACACTAACCACTAATTTAGTGCTTAATAGTGTACAGGCCACTTCTCTGCAGATTTCACATTTCCCTGGAAAACAGGCCTCAAATGTTACATGGTGAGCCTCAAAGAACTAAAGCTGATTGGCCCAAGAATGAAATGGGCCAATCAGACTCTTTTGGCAATAGAAACAGTGTTCCTAGGAAGTAGAAAGGGAGCAGGGAGTGCTTGGTATCACAGCTGTGTGAACAGTGACACTTTAGACAAAATGATCCTCTGAGCTACCTTAGTCAAGGTTCTCTGCTCTGTCTTCCTTCACTAATCCTTATTTTGTGACCAACTCAACATTCACTCAATATATCTCCTTTTTGTTCAAGATTGCTAGAGTATGTTTCCGTTATGGACAACCAAATCAGAAATGGCATATTTTGCTCATCTGCTCTTTATCTTCCCACTTGACTAAGCTCCTCAAACACTGCAATTTTGTCCTAAATGCGTGGCCCAGAAAAATATCGCGATCAAGGATGGATGAATAAGTGGTTGGTAGTCCCATCTTCCACTTCCTTCCTCCCAGTCATCTACACAGTTGTGTATCTCTTTCATCATATGTTTTCTCAAGGCATTTTATTAAGCAACCATTGTCTGAGAACTTGCTGAAAGAATAAAGAACATGGAGAAGCACTGTACAGGGATTGCCCTTTGTATAGGTTGAGTCTAATTGAGAAGGGTAGATATACTATCAAACATACAGCAACACAGAAAGAACAAGAAAAATGATAACAAGAATGCCCACTGTATTCTATGTAAAGCATTTTCACATATAATCTCATTAAAATATCACAGCAACCACAGAGGAGGGTCTAATTATACCTGCTCTACAGAAACAAAACCTGAGACTCAAATCATTTAAATGATTTGCTCAGTATCATAGAGGTAATGAATGGTAGAACTAAGATATGGCCCAACTTCTGCCTGTTCTCCAAGCACACTGTGTCTTTGCATTGTCTCACTTACAATATTAAAAGGTTTGGACAAAAGCAATAGCTATGGAGTCAGGCAGTGAGATGTTAGATAAGACTGTAGCCATGGTGGAGGGCTCTCTGCATGAAGGGGTGAAAGCACTTGACAGAAATGTGGAAGGGAAGAAAGCAACAACCTGCTAATTGAGAGGGAATCAGCAGACAGTGTGCATCAGTGCTGCACACTGGAGAACTCTGGAAGAAGCAGAGCATGGGCATCAAACGTCTCTTGCTTTCATTTCTTATCTCCTCTTTTAATGCCAAACCAAAATACCAAGTGAAAAATCGAGACTCTTTTCAGGTTCCAGAGATGGGTTCATGTACCAGTGCAAAGTGTGAATCAGCTTTATGTTCTCTCTTAAGTCTTGTTTGGGCCAACCCAAGAGACCAGTGAGAGGTCTTCAAAGGTATCTTGTATTTATTCTGAAGCTAAATGATTTCTCTTATTTGTCAGGTTTCTTTCAACAGAAATCCAACTCAAAGTGGATTAAATCTAATAATAATAATAATTCTGATGATGATGGGAACAGATTGACTCTTGTACCAGAAATGCTGGTGCTTAAGGGGATGGCTGGTTCCAGGTACAGTCAGAGTGCTAAGAAATCTGGTATCTTGGTCACTCTTTCCTCACTCCTATGTTCATTTTTTACATTCATTCATTCCTTTTCTTATAGTGTAGGCACCATATAGAAAAGATTTATGGGGAATAAAAAAATTATGAATAAATAATGAAAAATATTTAAGGACAAAGAAAAGGTTATCTACCCTAATTTGACCATTACACATTATACACACACACCAAATTATCACACACTGCCCCACAGCTACGTACAATTATTGTGTCCATCAAATATAAAATTGGCACCTGTCATAAAGATAGCAACAAAATATTTCTGTTGTTATTCATACTTTAAAAGGTGTCTTCACCATCCTTACCTCATTTAATCTTATTAACTCCATACTATGTTGACAGCTTCACTGCACAGATGAGGAAACGGGATTCTGAGTGCTAAGGTTTGTGAATGTGATCATTCAGATTATTTTACCAAAGTCTTGCACTCTTCCCTGTAACTGTTTTATGGATCTGTCTACAGAAGAAGCCTAGATACTGGTATGCTGCTACTGTTCTATTTTTTGTTTGTTTGTTTCTCATGTACTACTCTCTTTAAAATAAAAAAATAAATAAAAATACACATGAGGTAAGGGCTTGCCCCTCAAAAACATCCCACAGAAAGATATTGGTGAGGAACTGGTCCTTCAGTTTGGCTCCCAGATTGAAGAGCATGCAGAGCAGACTTGAATTCAATCCACTGCTGAGAGCAAAGTGCAGCTAAGATCACAGGAACCTCAAGAGAATCACAGGTCTGACAGAAAGAAGATAGTATCTGATGTAAACAGCTTGAGATTTAAATGATGCTCACTCTACAGAAAAACTGACTAATGTATATAAGTAATTTTGACTCAGGAATTTAGAGGTTTTTCTAATAGGGCAGTACAGAAAATGAAGAAAGGACTTTGAATGCCAGCCATCAACTTACTTCACACTGAAGATAGTAGGCATTACTGAAGGAAATGCCTTGGATGGGCTTGTGCACTGACATGCTACATTTGACACTTTAGTGAGCAAAGCATGAACAGGAGATCCAGAGGAGAGGTGGGATTTGAGATTCAGAGAAAAAGATGTTAAAAAAAAAAAAAAAGCCTGCAACGGCAGCTTTGGTATTCAACAGCTTTCTGTCCAGCTGTTGAAACTCTGTAACTGCTCAACTCAGTTCAAAAGCATAAAAAAGCATAAAAATCATAGGACCAGGGAATCTATTTTGACATGTGCTAAAAGTAATTTCCCAAGTAAGCTATACAATTGGTGACAGTGGCTTTTTCCAACCATTATCTCCTTTCTGATTAGAATTTATTTGTAGTTACTGAAATGTCAGTGTTGTGTTCTGTACATGTGGTGAATATCAGTCCCAGTTTCTGACAAGGTGCTTGTGAAACGCAGTCACTTCATTTGTGTTCATCTTGTGTGCAGAAAAACGGTCCTTGACATTGAAGGGATTTTGGACTTGGAAACATTCACATCTCAGGGACTTTGAACTTGAGACTGTTCAGAAGCCAGCACGGCAACATATTCTATAGACATTTTAATGATAAACACCAGGCCTTTTTCAAGGCACTGGATTTTTAAACTGATGTTAACTTTTAAAAATAATGTGTTTGTGAATGGGAGGTCAAATTTGAATTCTGCATATTTTAAGTCCCTGGCTGTCTGTTAACCATCTACTTTTGTCTATTTAACTTTGTTACACATTGTAACACTTACTTTCATTTTAAAGATGCAAAAATTGAGAGTAGGTGAGGTGAAGGACTTGGGAGTGAGAAAGAGAAGTATCTGGAGGACACATGAATGTGATAAGCTCCTTGGTAGAGCCACTTGGGCTGTTCCTTCCAAGTAATTGTCTTCTAAAAACTCTACTTCACCAAACCTCATTTCCTCACTTACCAAAAGGTTATGAAGAGACCAAAGCCACACGATTGCCACCGAGATAAATACATAGGGGGCACTTACCACTGTAGCACTTTTGTAAAACTTTTTTTCATTTACAGACAAACAAATAAAGACACAAGAAGAAAGGTCTTAATCCTAGTGTTGCACCACAGATCAAACCCAGCATCACATCCTTCATCCCAGCATCACATATCCTAGATCCAGCCACCTCTGAGTAGCTTTACTTAGGATTACATGAGGTGAGGCTTTGGGGGGACGTCTAGATACAAGACATAACAAGGGTATTGGAACCCCACCCCCTTCATCTTCCTTTCTGTCATTTCCTAGCTACTACAACTTGCACAGCATGGCCCACCACACACTTTCCACCATGATGGGCTGCACTGTTGCAGACCCAAAAGTAACAGGGCCTAGTAACTAAAGACAGAAACCTCTAAAACTATGATCCAAATAAACCTGCCTTAATTATCTCAGGTATTTTATCACAATGAGGGAAAGCTGACTAATACATATTTAGTAGAGCTACTGTGAAAATTGTTTACCATAAAGATTACATGGAGTTATATTTCTGCTAACAATATATTAATAGTACATATTTTCTAGCATCTTGATCAAAGTTATATTGTTTTTAAGATGTTAGTATAAGTCCTGAAATGTACAAATATTTTCATGACTAAATCTAGAAGCTAGAAGAAAACTCAGAAATTAGTTTAATTTCCCCCAATTCATCACATCTAAATAGATGTTTTACTACAAACTCATTGGAAGCAAACTTTTGCCTTAAAAAACTAGCACAATGACTTTATGCTTATTTTGAGAAATTAATTTAAGAAAATTCTTGCAGATTCATAAATTTATTCTAACCATTTCAGTTTGTTTTTCCTCTCTCTCTGTCTCTCTCTCTCTCTGTCTCTCTCTCTCTCTCTCTCTCTCTCTCTCTCTCTCTTTCTCTCTCTCTCTCCGCTGTAGGCCAAATTGCCACAGAATTTTGGTGACATATTCTTCAAGAAAACCTCTGGTGGAAAGATGGGGCATTAGGAAGGCCAAGAATTATATGGCTGTCTTTCTAGGGACTGGCCTTAACCCCAGGCTTCCAGATTAATAATACAGGGCCTTTGTATTCAGTGAATGACATCTAGTACAGGAAGCAGGCTACTAAAGGCTGCATGAGATGGGTACCATAAGGCTGATGAAAACCTTAACAAACAATAACCAATCTCCATAGAATTCAAAATGATAAAGTTTTGCTAAGCCTAGAAAGGGAGAGTACAGACAGCCAGGCAAAGGGCATAGCATGTGCAAAGATGGAGTCTTGATAGTTGAAATAGTCACAAATCCAAAATAGAAATATGTGCATATGTGTGTGCTTCTATGTGCACATATGTGCTTGCAGAAGATGAAGGGCAGGTAGGGAAAGGCTGTGTGGCTGAACTAATGAGTCCAATAAAGCAAGAATTTGGGCCCAAGTCCCCCAGAACCGCATGTGTCCAGGTACAGGCACCAATGAGTCATTAATGTTCCTACCAGAAAAGGGTTAGGATCTTTTGCCATTAAGAACAGCCACTTAGATTTTCTTAAGAAGGGTGGATTTCAAGTAGCTTTGGTAAGAGGAAGATCAATGAGGAAGTCCAGCTGGGAAATGATAAGACCAGAACTGTACTTTGTTGGTAGAAAAGAACAGGCAGAGAAGGATGTGAGAGACACACAAGAAACAGAATCCAGAGTCTCAATGAAACGATTACATACCGAGAAACAGAGTAAGAACTCAAGTTGTGTCTGGGTTCAGCCAACCTGATGGAGGATGGGGCCATTCACTGAGCCAGGGAGCCCAGAGGAAGGAGTGGAGGTGTCCTTCCTGACAGATGCAGTCTGAGGAGCCTGAGGCCCTGGAAGCCCACATACAGACCACAGAGGAGAGAGCTGGGCTGGAAGCTACAACTATGTAGTGGAGAGATAGAGACAAAGGTATTAAAGAACAGGCCACCACCCAGGCAGAATGTGTCAGGAGAAAGGTCACAAGATGTTTAAGGGGACTGCTAAGGGTTACTGTTCTGTCTATTATGGATATGAGGAGTCTCCAGGGGGACAAGCATGGCAGAATATGATACCTCAGAAGAGTGTTCCCAAAGTGCTGTATCACAACTTAAAATGATTTATTTTGTTCATGGTTCAAGAGGTTTCAGTTTGTAATCTGCTGGTTTCAAGACAAAAACATCATGGCAGAAAGTTAGGACAGGGCAAATTTATTCACTTCATGGGAGCTGGGAAGCAGAGCCAGGGGAAGAACACTAGCAAGAGATGTACCCTCCAAAGGCCTTGCAGTGACCCACCTTATCCAACTGGGCCACACCTGCTAACATCACATTCTATTGTGAGTAGCAGTGTGGAGCACACCCACAGTCCAAACACATCTCCCAAAGTATCCCAACCCAGTCACGTTGACAGTTAAGACCAATTGACACCACTTTCCAATTTGATATAAGGATTATTTTGAAGAAAAGGAACTTAAAGAACAAGGTGCAAGAAGGACATTCTGACCTCCCTTTTCATTCTGAGAGCATGGGAGATCAAACTTCCATGTGAAAGATACCCTCCCTGTACCAGGAGGAAGGGAGACATTCTTATTATTAGAGAAAAGGCCTTTGTTAAAATAACTTGTCTGTCTTCAGTTTTCCCTGTTTTCAATTACTTTTCCACTATCAACTCCCTTCTGAGGTCTTCTTTTCCTTATGAGAGTGTCCCTGTCATACAAAACTTACATTGAATCAATCTATATGCTCATCTCTTGTTAATCTGCTTTTCATTACAAAGCCTCAACTGAGAACTTAAGATGGGAAAAAGAATAATTTTTCTCCCTTAAAAGACAGAAAGGGGATGACTGGACCATGCTATCAAATAGGCTTCCATTTTTGAAAGAAAATGCATACATCCCCAAATGAGGTATGCCTTCCTGTGTCTGCCCAAGAGCCTGCACTGGGCTCCATTGACAGCCTTAGCTCTGCTTGGAAGAATCAACACATTCAGGGAGGAGAAAAGAGATGTGTGGCTCACTCTGATCCTTTTCTATCCAGCTGTGTGTATTTGATTGGCAGTCGGCAACTCAATCCCATCATGTTCTCTCTGGGCTGAGAGACGAATTAATTTTTAAATGCAGCATATCTAGTTCAGCACTGGCTGCTAATGGAGACATGCCAGAGGGCAAAACCCTCTCCTAACCCCATAATACGAGTTCTGAGTTCAGAAGGATGTTAGAAGAAGAGTTAACCCCTTCATGTCAGCTTCACCAGTGCACTGAAAACGTCAGATTTTTATAAAAAATGATTCGGTGATACAAACATGAAACATATTCTGTTGTCTATACAAAATAGTCTAAGATCTCTATTACTTCTAGGAATAGAAATGAGGAGAAATCAGAAGTCTTTGCTCCACCAGAGGATGGTGGTCAAGAGTCTAAGGTCAGTAATCACATTGCCTAGGTCCAGGGCATCTCTTTTGTCAGCTGTATTCAATGGGAAACTCTCTCCATGCCTCAGTTTATTTACCTGGAACAGGGAAAATAATAATAGTTCCTACTTTTGAAGGCTGTGCAGATCATTTAAATATGTCTATTTCTTATGAGAATTTGGAAAGTTCTTGATAGTTTTAAGGCAAACAAATGAAAAAGACCTAACTGTGAATAAACTAGGTCATGGGCACAAGAATATTGCTTAGAATATTGATTTGCAAAGCCAGTTATATCTGGGGAGCTTGTTTAATATAAAATTCCAAATCGTTTCTAACTCAAAGTTCAAAATTTCTAGTTTTTTATATGCAAGCTTTGGTGCTTTGGTGACTCTGGGTTGAATTATTTCTTTCCCTCAGTTCTTATAATAATTTTTTATTTCAAGTTCATAGGTAGTTAGGAAACAGAAATAGAAAATAAAGGAGAAATTACTTATGGAGAAGCTCATTATAGAAGGGGAAAGAGAGAGGGTGCTCAGGGATAATAGCAGCCTCTTGGTCCTCCCTACCCTAACTAGCTTCAGGTCTTTAAGTAAGAGACTGGAAAAACCTTTGCATCTATCTCATCCCGCTTTGTCATTCAGGAGAAGGGGGATACTAAGGATCAGAGAGAGGAAGTGAATTTCCCTAGATTTCTCAGTCTATAAATGATTAAGTCAGTGAGTTCCTGACTTACCAGCAAAGTGTGAGGAAAAAAAAAAAACATTCAAATTGCGAACCTTCACAGATATGAACAAACCTAGCATTATGAATATTCATAGATGTGAATAAATCATGGGAGAAACTCACAGGTTTTCTGGACATTGTCACAGTTGTGCTGCTGTGTGCTTATCGCACAGCGCGATAGTGTACAGCAGTGCAGTGCTCAGCCAGAGTCCAGGATGTTCAGAAGCAAGAGGAAAAGCAGCCGTGATGTGGAGGAGACTGCTAGGAGATGCAAAGCAATATTGACTGTATATTTGTGTCAAAGGGGTGTAAGACTCACCTTGTTGAACTCACAGAGGAATGCAAGTTATGAAAGTTCTCCTGGAATGGGCACTTCCAAGTCAGATGCTTTCTCCTCTGGATGGGGCTAGTGATACATAGCTTGTTGATACTTCACCGTTATCACAAATTTCAAATAATATACTAAATATGCAGATGTCAAGAGGACAAAGTGTGTTGTGAAGACACATTGCTCGAGGAATAGGTGGTATTTTTATTATTGTTATTATATAATACAATTTAATAAACTTTTGCTGAGCACTTTATTGGGTCTAAAGGTTGTGGAGTGTCACTGAGATTTCAGAGGTGGGAGAGAGGGGGAGATCAGACCCTAATATGGAAACAGGGAATGGTGAAAAGAACAGGACATTGTTCAGGTATAGCATGGAGAACAAGTGGGAGCAAGGAGAGTAGGAGAGAAAACTGTTGACTGGCAAAGTCAGGAATGGCTATAGACCATGGGTAGTATTCTTTTATGTGTGTGTGTTCTTTTCCATTGATCTACTCATGAGATGAGGGAATGTGATGTTTGCAATGGCCCTTGAAGAATGTGGGCTCTAGAGCAGATACAAACATGTGAGACAGGTAACTATGGTTGATGGAAAAGGGTGATTTCAGGTAGAAACAACAGCATGAGCAAAGGTTGGAGAGCTGAAGTAGCCATGGGAACAATGAGCAGCTCTGGGCTGTGGCTGGAGGAGAATCTGTGATGGGGCACTTGTTGTTCTGCCAAGCCCATTCCTAGTTTCTTTCCCCCTTCAGTTACACACCCTATTTCCACTGTAAGAAACCACCCCTTCCACTCCCAGTGCCTGTGGTTTAAGGTGAGGCAGACTCCATCCCTTGGGTATGGTGATTGGCTCAAGGATTGGTGATCTGAACCAATTAGGATCTTCCCTGGGACTTTTGTTGGACTTCTTTTTCCACTGAGGTCCAGCAGGTAAGATGGAAGCTGAAAGTTGTTGGCTTTTATCTTTACTGTTACACAAAAAGTACTACATAGAAGCACACTCACCACAGAAGAAAACAGAGCTGAAAGATGGAGGAGAATCTGGTGATACTGCTTAGGCATGATGACAGTTCTACTCTCAGAGCTTTTGGTTGTGAGTTAGTAAATTCCTTTTTCTTCTTTTCTTAACCCCATTTGCATTGATTGCCACTAGAAGAATTCTAATTAACAAAGCCATAATAACAACAACAGTTAGGTTCTAATGAGTGTCAGTCACATGGTAGGTGGTGTCATAAGAAGCTTATAGGTAATTCATTCAAACCTCCCCTACAACACAGTAGCAGGCACTAATTATTAACCTTTTTAAATTAAGAAGAACTAAATCCCAAAGAGATCAAGTACTTGCCCAACATATCATAGCTAGTGAGCATAGAGTTCAAATTTTAAGTCAGGCAATTTGGCCACAGGATTTTTTTTTTCTTTTTTTTTTTTTTTTTTGGTTTTTCTCTGGTACCAGGAACCGAACTCACGACCTTGCCCTTGCCAGGCAGGCACTTTTGCCACTGAGCTAAATCCCCAGCCCCTGGCCATAGGATTTATATACTTAGGATACGATACTAGCTTCCAATATTGCACAACAGCTTCTCAGTGATCACAGATCCTTTGTGCTCTGGTTCTGTCTAATTCGTGATGTTCTCATCTTATTTGTACTATGTTATCCCAAGTTGATGACTGTCCTTGGTTACTACTTTCTTTAATAGCCTAATTCCAATAGGGTTTCCAACAAATCAGAGCTCAATTTTTAGTCTTCCCTTCATTTTCTTCCAGCAGATTTAACAAGTCTTTATAAACAAAGGTCTCCTGGTGCCCACTCAAAATGCAGTGCTCCAAAGGTGGGTCTGTACCATGCTTGTTCCAACCCAGTCACCCAGGGCCTACTCAGGTTGCCAGCTACAACCACAAAGGACTCTGGAAACTACAAGGGTATCAACCTTGATGTGAAGGCAGGTTTAGACAGTAGGAGTAAAGTAATTGTTTATCTACAATACACTGATCACTTTTTCTGTGCCAAGTACTGCCCTCAACACTTTGTAGGCATTGCCTCTGAACTTGAACATGAGCCTGTATGTCCCCAAACTAAGGGCTTCAAAGAAAGGAGTTTTACATACCAAATGTTGGTTAGCAACTATTCAAATTTATTTCTTTGTGTGCTTTGTGTGCTTAGAAGAGGCTGACTCATCGTAGACACTCCAGTTTTGCTAATAGAACTGGGATGAAATTGAAAATATTCTATATGAATGGAATGGAAGGGGATAGAATCAAGACTAATAAGTAAATTTGAAAATAGAAAGTGCATTTAGGTTCACAGGTGACTATATAAATAGTCGAACCATGAGCAGTTAATAATGGGAATAAGGGGCTGGGAATTTAGCTCAGCAGCACAGCGCCTACCTGGCAAGCGCAAGGTCATGAGTTCGATTCCTGGTACCGGAGAAAAACCAAAAACCAAAATAAAATAAAATAAAAATAATGGGAATAAAATATTGAAGAAAGAGGAAAAGCTTATCAACTGAACATACCCTTCTCTGAATCCTAATAGAGTGGGGTTTATTGAAAAAATGATTAATATACACTGTAAGAAATATATTTCTATCAGGCTGGGGATATAGCTCAGTGGCACATTTGCTTGCCTTACAAGCATGAGGTCATGAGTTCGATTCCTGCTATCACAAAAAAAACAAGAAATATATTTATATCAAAATACAGTATTTTCATATATATGTATATAAATATGAAAAGAATTTTCACGAAATAGTGTTAATGCATACAACTAAGATGCAATTTTTCATTTTCCTTTATCCTTTTCTAATCTTCTATTTTTAAGTTTTAATTACCTTAGCTCCAAACACCAAACTGATTTTATTCTCAGAAAAACTTGAACCTGTAGCATGAAAAGTTCCATTCTGCTGGAAAGGGTGCTGGCAGACCTGGGGTTGGAGTCTTAGTTCTCCGCTTGCCCTCCCGCGCCGTAATGGTTTTCCTTCAGTCGTGCTGTGTGTGAAACGAGGGTGATAGCTCTTCAGTGAAACTCGGGGAAGATCGGAAGGTATTGTACCTGTAAGGTTCCCCGAGTTCCACCTAACACATTAAGCAAGTGGCTTTTAGCATCACGAAGCCACAGGGCTACCTTTGACCCTGATTTGAGCTTCCCTGCTTGGTCCCCTGTGTAACAGTGTAACAATCCCTGATTCTCTTAAATGGAGAGAGATAAAAGCTAGAGGAGGCATTGGCAATCCTCATTCCTCTGTGTCTTGATTCCTCGTGGTTTACAGTACCAGCCCAGCTAAAATGTGACATTCCTAGCATAGGAACCATTCCCATTCAGGTCCTGGGTGGAGGCTCATGGCCCCAGGCATTCTTTAGGCTGCCCTTCTGCTCAGATTCTCTTTCAGAGAGAAGCAGTGTCTCAGGCAATTAATCACAGGGAACCGGGGCCTGTCTGGCTGAGGCCAGGGAGCATGCAGCAGCCTATGAGGCTTGAGTCTGGCCTCTGAGACCCTGCACTAAATTATTCAGGATGAAAAATTCTGACTTGCATCGGAGTGCAGAAAAATAAACCAGCTGCACAAGATAGAAATAGTTGGATCAAAAGTAGGATGTAAAAAGGAGCAATGTGGAATTAAAGAGAGAACAAAGCTTCAGATTCTAAAGTAATCTTTCTGAGCTTTTTTTTAATGGGTCCAACTGTGAATCTGTCTATCCATTCACTTAATGCCCTTGGCCACTCACCCTGTGTTCTGGCAGCACTCAGACTCTGTGGAGAGAAGATGCAGAAGACGCAGCCCTTCCCGGTGAGAAACTCCAAGCACAGGGGACCAAACAGGGAGGGAAATCATTACAGGGCTTCAGGATAAATGCACCGCATCTTGGTTTTTGTGAATGGTGCTGCAGCGCACATTGGAATGTGTATACTTCTCTGGGATACCGGCTTAAATTCTTTTGAACATACCCCCACAGAAACATTGCTGAAGGAGGGCAAGTCTATTAAACTTTTAAGGGGTAGCCATGCTGTTTTCCATAGAGGCTGCATCTCTTGACATTTCCAACAACAGTGCTCAAGGTTCCAATTAACCCAAATGTCTGTGAACAAATAAGGACACATGGTACACCCATACTGTGGAATATTACTTGGCCTTAAAAAGAGCTTCTATCATTTAGAACAACATAGATAGCCCTTGAAGACATTAGGCTAAACGAATTATGCCATAGAATAATAAATAATGAATATTTTGTGTACATGAAGTGTCTAAAATAGTCAAGCTATGGAGGCAAGCAATAAAGGGTAGCTGTCAGAGAAATGGATAGTTATTGTTAAACGAGTATAAAGATATAGTTACACAGGATGAAGAAGTTCTAAAAATAACAGTGCTTATGCTTAACAACAGGTTGTTGTGTACTCACAATTCTGATAAGTATAGTCTCATGTTAGCCATCTCACCACACAGATAGTCCAGATAGATACATAGAGAGAGATAGATGATAGATAGATAGATAGATAGATAATAGATAATAAATAGACAGATGATAGTAGATAGATAAATAGATAGATAGATATAGAAGATGCACAAACTTTTTGAGGTGACGGATGTGTTTATTACCTTGATCGTGGTGATGCTATCAAAAGTGAGTATGACTAAACTCAAATTTTATACTTTAGATATGTGCAGTTTTCCTATCAGTTATGCCTCAAGAGTTATAAAAACTGAGGAGGTAGAAAAAGAAAGAATGAAATTATTACATACTACAGTTTTTAATCATATTTAAGATAAATCATTAAAAATACTTTATTCTTGGTACTCCAATTAAAGGAAATGTAGTCAGTGACATATTCTGCACTTTCTCAAAATTTCTGTAGGAGCAGATTGGAGGGGGTTAAACAAAAACCCAGGGCAAAACACAGATGATAATGCCTATCTGTGGCGGACAATCATAAGAACATTACATGTTTATGGTGTACCGTGTGCTTGGAAAAAAGGTACCTTACTGCAGCCTTTATGGAAGTGTTACTCACATTCACTGTACGGTGACCTTGTCCCCTCTGTGGAAACAAAGCCTCAGACCCCAGTTGGCCTAGTCCACATCAAACAACAAGACCACTTTACCCCTATAAATGTGAATACATCCCAGATCCCAGTGGGCCATCAGCAGGATGCACGTATCTTACAGCACCACACTCCTTCTACCTTCTCTGCGTTTATCACACTTTATATAAACTTTTACTTTGCACTATACCAGTCTTGACGTCTCCATTTTGTGCTAGGAGCCCCACTTCCCCATTCTTCCCTGGAGTGAAGGCAAGGATCTGAGGAGAGGCGAAGAGTCACTCAGGGACCCCCCAGCAGATGCAGCACTTCTCACAAGGAAGATGCCCTGGTTAGAATACCAGGGAAAAAAACTCTAAGGGAATTAAGGACAAAAAAAATCAGTGATTCCTCTCACACCTGTTACAGTTGGTATCATGAGGAGGCCTAACTTACCCTGATAGATAGCAAAATGTTAAATTTTTAATTATTCAGGTCTCACTTTAACTTGGTGATCTTCTGTCAGTGTCAGCCATCTGGACGAGTCACGGCAGGTATCATTTTTCCAAGTTTCAGCAATGTGCTTTTATGTATCCTGAGCTTTTCCATTTTGCTTCCATTTAAACAAAGCCTCCATGTTCAAATCTTTAAGAACCAGTGAGTGATAACTGGCACATCAGAGGTTTGTACAAGGCTGGTACTGAAATGATTGATCTAATATGCATTAAACAGATCACTGGAGCTGCAGTATTGAAGGAGAACAGGGCAGAAACAAGGAGATCAAGAAGGTGTTTGTTGCAAAAATCCAAACAAAAGCTAACTAACCCTGACTCAGAGCAGGATGGTACAGGTGGAAGTGGTGAGAAGAAGTAAGTTTCCTGATGTGGTAAGTGTCGGAGCTTGGAGACCAGCAGAGAAAGTCTCTGGCAATGCCTGTGAGAACCGAAGCTGCTAACCCGCGGGATGTCCCCATAGCACGGTAGAGACTTGTGACAGATGCTTGTTACAATTTCCAGTAGGATCTCGCCTGTCACGCAGATGCAATTTTCAAGGACCTCTCCCTCTTATGTGGTACCTATTTGCAGAATGCAGCCTAAGGGGGAATTTCTTTTCATGAAAAGACAAGTGTAACTCATAAGACTAAAGCGCCCTTGAATCCAAGACTGTAAGATTCTGCTGAAGAAAATGTACTTCACCAGCTCATCATTGCTTCTTGACCTCAGCTTTTCCCAGACTTAAAAGAGGAAAGACAAATTTTTTTTTAAGTTTTCAAGGTCAAAAATGCCTTTTTAGTTGAGAACACAAGTATTGTGAGCTGCTCCTGCAGTGAAAGAAAAAAAAAAAGATATCCTTTTATATGACTTAGATTACACAAACTTTCTTGAACTCTAAATTTGAAATAGCATATTTCAAGGCAGGTGGGTGGATGGGTGTGGAGGAGGAAAAAGCCAGAAGACAATAGGATGAGGGCTGGGTGAGCTCTTGAAAACCTGCTCACAGAGCACTCAGAGATCTTAAAGTTGAGGAGTGATTTTATGTTAATCTATGTTCTAATTGCTCAGCAATAAACAACGCCCACCTACAGCATAATGTCAGGACCAAGACTATTTCTAAATCTGCTTTGAAACAATGTCAGTCACCACGGAGAACACAAAGAGATTGAGCACTTTTGTTAACATAAAAAATGTTTTAAATATATCTGACTTCGGGTATTGGTTTCTGACAGCACCAGACCTCAGATACAATGAGGAGTGGGAGGGCAGGGCTACGGGGAGGCTGCGTGTTTTGCTGCCTGAGACCTCGGGAGGGAGGGAGGATTGACTGATGTGTCCATGACACCTGTCACCTATTACTAAACGTGTTATAAAGCAGGTAACTACTGAGCTGCAGGTGGCACTGGAAGGAGGGGGAATGGGAGACTGCAGGCTTCTAAACAAAAATTTTGGTCGGTGGAACAACTTTGAATATTCTAGTCCACCCAGCGTGTAATGATAAAAACAATGGTAGCTTTAAAAGTCAAATAAAATAACCAGGTGTGGTCTCTGTCTTTATTACAGACTAGGAAAACCTCAAAGCCTGCTCACAGGATATGTGGAAATATCTTGGATTTGGAACCGTAACTATCTGAAAACTTCTTTCATTTTTCTCCATCTGTGTGTCACCGGGTAAACACTCAACCCCTCTGAGCCTCGATTTTGTTGTCTTTAAGAACTTAGGATAACTATACCTACTTTTTGGAGTGGACACAAAGAACAATATTGATGTCATATGTGCAAGTCCCTTACATAATATTTACCTGTGTTAGTCCATTTTGTATTGCTGTAACTATACCCAAGGCCGGGTAAGTTATAAAGGAAAGAGGTTCATCTTGATTCTAGTTCTGAAGTACAAGAGCATGGCTCTGATATCTGATCATCTGCTGGTGAGGGACACACGCTTCATTACAATGTGGTAGAGAAGCAGGAGAGAGAGTGGCTCATGCAAAGAGGCCAAAGCACAAAATGTAATTTAGCTTTATAACAACATGCTCTGGTGCTAATTTATCAAGTCATGTGGGACTTAACCCACGCCCTTTCAAGTACAGTGTGCCATGACCTAGCCACCTCCACATTATAATGGTGCTAGCACCTGTCACTAGTATTTTGTTGGGATCAAGTGTCTAGCAAATGACACTTCGGGGGCAAACCAGCAAACCATATTGAGCCTAATAAAGTCTGCCATAAGCAACCTGAGCCAGGGGGTGTCTTAGTCACTGGTACAAATATCCAACATCTGTGGCTTAAAGGAGGAGAGGTTTATTATAGCTCACAGTTCCATATTAATCAATGAATAAATCCATGGATGAGTATAGCATCCCTGTGATCCAATCACCTTCCACACAAATGAGAATTTGGGGGGGATTTTAGATCTAAGCCATAAGAGGGGGATGCTACAAACTTGCCTTTTCTGATAATGGATTAGTAATATGAGATACTATTGTTAACATTATACTCAGGGAAATGATTCTCCACAGCAATGGCTGAGTTTAGTGCCAACCTCCTCCTTGCTTCAAATGGCAGCCAGTGAGCATTGCAGCTTAGTGGATAAGAACAAGAGCTTTGACATCAGAGAGACCTGGTTTTAGCTCCAGATATTGCCGTTCCAAGCCAGGTGACCTTAGATAAGTTAGATGATCCTCTCTAAGCTTAGGGCCTCTGAATAAAAATGGTAAGAGAAACAGACCTAGGTGATTATTCATTATTAAATCTGATTATTAAATCTGATATTATTCCTAATTTTGGAAAAAAATAGTAGTGTGGATTTATTTGGTAAACAAAGAGTTGATTTCTATCTTAAATTTTTTCCAAGGTAGACTTGTCAGAACCTGACCTCAAAAATAAGACCAACCTTAGCTTGTGAAGTGTATTCTTTTCTCCAAATTTTGCCAGATCATTCTGTTATTGCTGTCACATATGGCCAAATATTTTTATTTTATTTTAGATAGCAGTAAAAGTATTGTGCTTTTTAACAGTTGAAACTCTGCTGAAGTGTTGGAGGTGAAAGAAATGAATATAATGCATCTTCTCCAGCCAGTAGAGCTTTACTTGAATCCCACAGCTTGTTGTACTTAGCATCACTGTGTGTGGGTGCATGCACATGTGTAAAGACATTATTTATATGTAGATTTGGACACTAAGAACCACCAAAAGTCCTTTCTTTAGGGGGCTTTTCTTTCTTTCTTTCCTTTCCTTCTTGCTTTCTTTCTTGTTTCTGTCCTTCTGTCCTTCCTTCTTTCCCTCCTTTTCTTTCTTTCCTCAGCAATGTAGGGTTCCAACCACCCAGGTTCTCCTGCATGTTGGGCCAGTGCTTTACCATTGAGACATATCACCAGATCTTGGATATGTACCATCTGTGTGTCATCGGGCAAGCACTCAATCTCTCTGAGCCAGTGCTTTACCACTGAGATATATCCCCACGTCTTTTTTGAGATCCTAAGGGTTGATTGGAAGCAATTTGGCTTAATTTACCTATAGTCACCTAAGTCTCAGGGATTAGACCTGATGAGCCATCAGCATGATTTGACACTGCAGAGAAATTAAGAATTGTTGGGTCCTTATCCCACCTTTGCCTGTTCTAAGGATGGTGTGATAGCCCTAGAATAAGACAAGGTAGTCTGCACTCCACACATGGTGATGAGGATCTCTCTACCTCTACCACAAAGGGTGCACAAAACACGGCAGGCAGGAAGGAATTAGGTCAGATTAGAAAGGCTCTGCTGTTTCCTGTATAGCCCAGGTTGTGGGTTTGATTGATCTTTCCCTCAAAGACAACAAAATGGAGAGACCATCAAAGAGTTGACCTCTTTATATTTGTTTTCTAGGACTATCTTAGCATAATGCCTTATACAACAGAAATATATTATCTTGCAGCTTTGGAAATCATAAATATGAGCTTAAAATGTTCACTGGGTTCCTTCTGATTCCTCTTTCCATGGCTTCTAAATGATCATCTTCTGCCTGTATCTTCACATGGTATTACCTCTGTGTGTCTGTGTGCTAATCTCTTCTTGTGAGGCCGCCAGTCATACTGCATTAAAGCTTGCCCTACTAACACTTTTCTTATCTATTAAAAAGACCCAGTCTCCTGATACATTTACATTCTGATATACAGATTGAGTTCTCCTTATCTGAAATGCATGGGTTTCAGATTTGGAGTTATTCCAGTATGGGAATAATTGCATAGACTTCGCCAGCTGAGTATACCTAATCTGAAAATCTGAAATCCATAGGTGTCAGATTTGGGAGAATTTCAGATTTTCAAATGTTCAGTTAGGGATGTTCAATCTGTCTGAGTTAGGACTTCAGCCCATAACACTCTTGCAGAGCAATTTGTTGGTTTGCTTCTTTTGAAGAAACTAGTGAGTGGAGAGATGAGAAAGAACACCTTTTTGATGCATCCGAAGCTGAGTGAGGGTTGAAGGCGGGTATCTGTGACACCTGGTCACAAATAAGATATAGAGTGGGGAGAGTGAAGGCTATACCAGCTTAGTACACAGACTGTGGGGTAAATGGATTTGAGGTGAGACCGGCATGCCTGAGTCAGACCTAAGGCTGAGGGATTCGGTGACTGAAACATATTTTATTCGTTCTGTTCCACCATCCTCCAAATGTTGGCTTATTTCATCATGTTCCCATGGTAGCTGCTATTAAACCAGGTATTACATCCTCATATTAGTAACCTAAGTAGAAAAGTAATAATGGAGCAAAAGGCTTTTTCCTGTAAGACTTTGCCTTTTGTTTCTGCTTTATTTTAAATGAAAGTTGTTTAACTTCAGAGACCACGTTCTTAACCCCTACAATTTAAGGTTATTGTGAGACTTACCTATATGAAGCATAGGAAAATAATTAGAACACATTGGCATGCCTGAGGTGCTAGGTCCTTTCTGGAGAAAAAAAAAAGGTATAACAAATTTCTAGAATCTGGAGTCCTATTTTCTGGGGGACGCCATGTATAACCTACTTCCTCTTCCATACCTCAGTTTCCTCAACTATACAAAATGAGAGACTAGCAGCCAAGTGGTAAACACTCTACAGAATACTTGGTTCTCATTATGACTATAGCCTAAGGTTGAGAACCATCTTTCAGCCCACATACTAGACAATTAACATGTTCTATCTGGTTTTCTGCAATGTAGCTTTTACAATAATGTTCAGTAAGGATTTGAGCAATATATCAGCAGTTCTTCAATCTTGATGATGCTAGGGAAAGCCAGTAGTAATTATTGCCTACCTGGGATCCTGTTAGAATGAAGGATCCTTTAATTAAGTAGATTAGTAATCACATGCCTCTTCATAAAATGGACATTTAGTATGTAAATAGATTATTACTCATCACCAAGAAAATAATATTGTTTTATTTGCTCTTTCTTGATAAGTTTATTGCTCAAGAAAATGTTTCTTTGCCGGGTGCTACTATACAGTATTTATTTTTAAAATTTAACAAATATAATTTGATAGGCAAAAGATCCATCAACTTAATGTTTACAGCTTCAGCATTAATTATTTGTGCAACAGGTGTGATCTCAATTTCAGTAAAAAGAATTAAAATGTGTTACATACATGGATCAGCTCCCCGTGATCAAAGTAATCATTATGTACAGCACACATGTAAAAATTAAAACGTTTAAAAAAATTTCAGTGTCTGATTATCAGAGCAAGAGACCCTTGTTTGGAAAATGTTGGTTTCACTTAATGATTATGCATATATCTGATCAATCTCTATCGGTCCCTGTGACCAGCCTTGTGCTGGGCTCTAGGGAAACAGGAAAAAGAAAACTTGCTTTTTTTGTTGCTGTCTTCCTCCCAGACCAGAGGAAACAACTTATGACTGTGCAAACAACTTATGATGAACTTGCTAAGGTTGATAATAGATGTGCATACTGAGAGAAGTGGCACTGAGGAGGGAGTGATTGATCGCCCCTGCCCAAAGCTGGAAGTGCGGTAGGGTCAGAAAGGTTTCAAATAGGAGCAGAAAGTATGAGTCAGGAAAGGGATTTTCTGAGAGAGGAAATGGTACATGCAAAGGCATAGCAGCTAGAAAAGTTTGTCATTCACAGGCACTGTAAGCAGCCATCCACCATGCTATGCTGCAGCCAGAAGGCTCTCACCAGAGGCTAATCAGGTAGGGATCACCCCATCTTGGACTTTCAGCCCCCAACAGTGAGCTACATAAACCTCTTTGTAAGGTACCCAGATGTTTTGTTATAATAACACAAATGTACCCTGTAGCCTTCATTGTTCCTATGAAAAGGAACATATGGTCAGATAATTATTAAGGTGCTTCAAAATGCAAAAATGTTGAGCTTCACACTCTGCAACTCCAATGTGGGAAGCATTTCTATCAGAGAACATAGTTTACTCATGTGCCCCCAAAGAGACCAGATTCCTGAAGGCAGCATCTATTCACTTGGAAGTAGGAGTTCAGGTGGGGAATTGTGTCTATAGCACATTGGTGAGTTGGTACATTTTCCCAAGCAGTTCCAGGGGGAGAAGGGAGGGACTTTCTTCACACACTTATAAGCAACATAGCAGTTAGTGAAGGCAAATCTAGTACTACATGGATAACTTATGAGAAAAAAGCCAAGTTTTCAGGTTTAAACCAAATCTGTCCGTTTTCTAGGTTTTGGAAGAAAAAACACAATCTTCAGATCCTAAGTAGATAAGGTGACTGCAGGAGAATATATGCAAAATTTCAAGTTATGTAAAGGGAGAAACTGTTAAATGTCCCCAGGAATGCACTAACAATGCCCAGGAAGGAACTGAGACTGACTCAGGTGTTTTTGTTAAAGTCAGTGTTGCTGCATTTCTCTCTATATGTTAAAATTCAGAAAGGATCATGGTTAGTATTATACTCATTTTTTCTCCTACAAGTTTGGTGGTGTGGTGGATTGACAACTGGTGGTCAACTTGTAACACCCAGCTGAACTGAACCAGAGTCGTGCCGAGTGTGGGAGGACCACCTGAGGATTGTTGCTCGCAGCATAAGAGGCAGAACTGGAGAGGAAGAAGAAAAGCTGTTGGAAACTGTTAGTTCTCCTATGGCTGCTGTTGGTTCTCCTGAGGACCTTGTCATGCCGGCTTTCCTGATATGAATGTGGCTGTCTTCATGGTCGAAGGAGCTTAGGACCTTATTGCCACTGAAAATGGCTATAGTTCACTTTGGGCGAGCTCTGGTCTTTACTTTGAGTATCACTTCCTGGATCCAGCACAGATCTCTCAGCCTGCTGGCACAAATTCCTCATCCCACTGGCATAGACTTTCTAGCTTCCACCACTGCCCTTTGGGCCTTCCCAGCACAGATCCATGAAACAGGCCTGCATGAGACATTGTCATGGGCTCTTGACCTCCAGCTGGACTCGCTGGGGGGGGGCATTGTTATGGCCTCTAAGTCTTTAGCTGAACTCATGCAGGACATTGACATGGGATCGAGGCCTTCAACTGGATTCTTTGGGTCTCTAATGTGTGGACAGATTTCCTGCAGTCTCTTTCAATATAACTCTTTGGGTGACTATTACAAAGTAATTCTATAAATCATATGTGCTGTATTGTTCCCCTTGTGAACCCCAAATTACAACAGGTGGGGAACTGGATATTTGTATTTCTGGAAACTTTGAACAAGCTGCCTTCACTGTACACACAAAACTAAACATGATCAGAAACTCGGACCACAATGTACTTTCTTCTTCATTACCCAGCCCAGACCAGAAACATCAGGGCAGGGACTGCGGCTCTCTGATCAGCACAATGCTCAAGAGCCCCGCTTCCTTCCTTCCTTCTAGCTGAGAGAACAGGGCAAGGCAGAAAAATGGAAAACTGGACCAGAATGGGAAGGGCACCCTATTGTTGTATACCTTTTCAAATAAGTCCATAATTCTGTGCCTTTCTCAAAGATTTTAGAAAACAAACTAGAGTCCATTTGAGTAAGTAGGTTTGTTTGCGGTCTTGCTCACCATGTTGGCTGTCAGGAGTGTAAAAACTGGGGGAAAATTTCACGTGCAGCTCAGGGTGTCTCTTGTCAGCAGGATACAAAGTCTAGCCAGACTTGTGAGCCACAGGCTCTCGGTGATACAACTGCAGACAGCAAGTGGAGCAAAGAGCAGGAACACAGGCACTGAACGCAGCATGCAGGCTTGAATCTGGCTGTGTTAGCCTCAGGCCTTTGGTCAACTCACTTAATGTTACTGAACCTCCTTCTCTAAAACTATAATTAATCTGGACATAGTTTCCCACGCCTGCAATCCCAGCACTATGGAGGCTGAGGCAGAGGATCACAAGTTTGAGCCTAGCCAGGCCAACTTGACAACTTAAGGAGACTCTGTCTCAAAATAATGAAAATATTGAGAGGACTGGGGATGTAGCTTCATGGGGAGATTGTGGGTTTAATCCCCAGTACCACACAAGAACACACACAACCAAGTAATTATTATATACAATATATAGTCACTCCTAACTGTCCAATGTTTGTTTCTCAGGAGGCATCTGTGGAGTTGTGTGAAGAGCGGTGAGGAGTCCCAGTGAGGAAGACCTGGATTCAGCACCCTCCTCACAGATTAGAAGACAGTCTTTATTTATCATCAAGATTGCAGAAACAGCCATTCTCCTGAGCTTGTCCTGTTGTTACTCTTATTTCCCCTTCCCGCTTGTCCACTGCCCCCTCTCCCTCCCACTCCCCTCCTTCCTCCTTCCCACCTTTCGCCCCTTACATCCTTCTTTCCTTCCTTCCTTCCTTCTTTCCTTCAATTTAAGGATAAGTTAGGGTCTCACTTATATCCTTGCATCATCTCTGATTGTTAGCAGACAGGGGTCCTTAGTCCATGAGACTCCCAAGGCAGAAGATCCCTATGCTTTGTTGTGGACCTTTTCAAAAAAGTCCGTAATTCAGAGCCTTTTTCCATGTATCTGTTTGTCTGTGAGCACTTTTTTATTCCATATTCTTGTTTTTTCCATGTATCTATTTGTCTGTGAACACCTTTTTATTCCATATTTTTGTAGCTTCTTCAAGTGTGATTATTTCAAGTCAAAAGCAGTTGGAGATATTAGGTTAATAATACAGGTAGTGTTCTAGAGTATGAAGTTGTGTGTGTGTGTGTGTGTGTGTCTGTGTCTGTGTAGTGGTGGTGTTTTCATCTGAGCTGCATCATGACATGTTGATAATATCTACCTGGAGAATTATAGCTTTATAGCTGGGCAGCCTAATGAGGGGCTATGCTGTCTAATGGTGAAGATGATGAAGTTTTTGAAAGACCCAAAGACCTGGGTTCAAATCCCTGTACTCAAGGTCGTGAGTTCGGTTCCTGGTACCGGAGAAAAACCAAAAAAAAAAAAAAAAAAAAAACAAATCCCTGTACTACCCTAAACTAGGGGGTTAAGTACAGGGATTCTGAGTACAGAATCTGAGCTTTCTGGGTCTCAGGTCCTCTGCCTGTGAAATAAAGATGACAATATTATGTACATCACTGACTTACTATGAAAATTCACTGGGGTTGTCAATGTATGACATTTGTGGCACACAGTACACAATATGACTTGTTTGTTCACCACCATTTAACTCCACCCTGTCCTTCCTGACTCCATGTGACATGCTGTCATCTGGGGGTCTGTGAGCCATTGCAGGTGAAAGTCTTGCTTCCAGTGTAAGAAATACTTGTTCTGGATGGATTTGGGTCCAGTGGTGTGACACTCAATGAGTATGTCCCAGAATAACAAAATGCTGAAATTAGAGCCAAAACAGCTGCCCACTCCTGTAGAGAATATGAACGAAAAAAGCATAGAAGCTGCTTGTTAATCAGAAAGAAGGCAATACAAGCTTAAGGACAAGCAAGCAGGGAGCAGCTCCAGGAAGTTTCCACAGCCATGATATAGCCTGTCTCAACTTCTTTGAGCAGCGCACATCTGAAGTACCCAGCCCTCTTTCCAATTCTGCTTTTGAACAAAAAAAGCCAATGACTTCGTGTGACCTTAGCAAGACAAGAAAGACACTAATGTTCATTCTGTGAAATCCCCCACACAAACCCTAAGAGGCGGATGTTAGCATCCTTATTTTGCAGATGAGAAAATCAAGAGTCAAACAGGTGAGACAAGTTGCCCAGCTTAGAATATGAATGTGGATCTCTTCGTGAACTTGGCCGTATTTCAGTCCACTAATATGGGATCAGTTGAGCAACATTAGAATGCACATGTCTTGCTAGAGTAGCCTAGCAGGGCTAACTAAAAAGTATGTATGTATGTACATATGTATGCATGCATACGTGTATTTACCTATTTGCAGTGCTTGGGTTTGAACCCAATGCTTTCACACTGAGCTATGTCTCTAATCCTTCTTAATTTTTTTTAATTTGAGAAAAGATCTCACTAAGTCACTAAGTTGCCTAGGCTGAGCTCAAACCTGTGATCTTCCTATCTCAGCCTCTTAGAGTAGAAAAATAAATGCCAGGCTATTTGGCAGGCTTATGCAGAAATTCTCCAGCTTGATCACTGATTCCTTTGCAATCCTCAGAAGGGCCATTATAACTACTTATTAGACAGTGATTGGATAAGACTGGAAATAGTTGCTAAGGTTTAGTGAGAATTCACTATTCATGAGGTTCTGACCTAAGCCCTTTATATGTCACAGTTCATTTTTCAGCCTCACGGTAACCCTAAGACAGGTACTTTTATCAGCACCATTTTACAGAAGAGATAAAGGCACAGAGAGCTGAGATAACTTGCCTAAGTTACCACAGCTAAGAAGTGGCAGAGCTAGGATTTGAACTCGTGTACTTGATCTGTCTGTAGGGCATATGTTCTCCATTCCATTGTAATGGGAGCCTCTACAAACTGAGAAGATGATAGACAGACATCTATGGATGCCAGGTATAGGTGAAAGGGAAACTATTATCTATTGAAAGTCTCAGGCCCACCTATCACCGTGCTGGGACCTTCATCTGCTGTTTTACCCTCATTACAAGTCTATAGGGTTAGTTACATGAAAACACTGTGTCAGAAAATGCAAATACCTTGGAAGAATTGCACAGCTGCTAAAGTAAAACTTAAAGTCCGGTTGTCACCTATGGAAGCCCAAGGTCTTTCCAGCCCTCCAGGGAACCCTTTAGAAGTCAAGACACAAATACCTGTCCCCAAAAGTGAAACTGAAAATCTAGTCTCAGGAGCGCCCCCGACAGGCACTCACACGTATACAGCTCCCCCAGAATTGGCAGGCTTCTTTGTGAGAACTTTGCTCGTTTCAGCTTTTCTTCTTCAGGCACGATGCCTGACAGCCTTTGTGGGATGATTGCAGGTTAGAAGACTGTAACCTTTAAAGGTTTGGTGAAAACTTGGCAAGTGGGAGGTCTGTCATCTTCCCAGGGCGTGTTTGAGGTGGCTGCTTCAAAATGTTTCTTTACAAGCTCTGACTCCTGAGTGAGCTGGTTCTCCAGGTGAATGAGCTGAGTGAGATGGCACCTGGCGCCTAAGGGATGCAGGGAGGGGAAATCAGGACGGACGACAGTGTTGGGCTGCAGTACATGGGTTCTGTGTGATGCCAGGGAGAAGAGTCAGAGGTCAAGGCTGTGTTCCAGGCCTGCAGGAGCCAGAGGATAGGAGCCTGAAATCTGAAGGTGTGAAGTTTAGGAAGTAGAGGGGCCAAGAAGACAATCCTCCTTCCACACCAAAGCTCCTCACTATGACTTCAGGATGAAACCTCTGCCCAGCCACGTCTGAGTGCCTCCCAGGCTTCCCCACGGTCCTGACACCCTCAGCCAAGCATGTGGAGAAGCAAACATTATGCCCAGAGTTTTGTTTAGTGTCCAGTCCTTTTGGCTTTACCATGCTGTACAGCAGCCTGAGGTTCTACCCCAAAACTAAGCAGATGCTGATGCCATGCTCTTAAAAGTCTCTGCCTCTGAAACTATAAGCCAAATGAACCTTTTTCATAATGAAGTAACCAGCCTTAGTTATTTTGCTATAGTAGCAAAATAGAATGAGACACCATGCAACTGTGATCTATACTGAATAAGAAGAAGAGAAAAGAAAAGTGGTTTAGAGATTATGTGGGTCTCAAATACCTTTTGCAAAAGCTTTGGTATTGCTCATGAATCACAATTTCCTATTTCATGTGTGGTCTGAGGAGCACTCATACTAGAATCAACATATAACCCTAGTTAAAAATAAAGATTTTGTTTCCCACTCCCAGACCCAAAGCATTAACCCTCGAGGGTGAAGCCCAGAAAATAGTATTTTTGCAGCACTGGGGATTCAATCCAGGGCCTGGCACATGCTCGGCAATTTCTTTACCAATAAACTACATCATCAGCCAGGAATTTGCATTTTTAGAGTGCCCAAATAAGCATTCCGTACTCCTCAAGGCAATGGGGAGCCATAGAAGGTTTAAAGCAGCAGAGTGATGTGGGTTTTTGTGCATTTTAGACAGATCACACAGTAGGGGTGGAGAGGGGCATGATAGAAAGCTGTCACTCAACAAAATCTCTGGAACCCCAACAGCAGGCCAGAGGCCATCAGTCCAGACAGGCAGGAGCTTCCATTCCCCACTCCCACACTAAAGGCTGCTGAGAATGTCCCAGAAGACAAGAACTTCCCACCCTATTGAGCACCATGGATGCACTGGGAAGCCAGGGCTTTGTAGTAGGTACTTACAGCCAGAAATAGCAGGACCGTTTCTATATTCTGGAAGGTGGCTGCTGCTCCCTGCAGCCGTGCAGTGCCTCAACCTTCTGCATACTGAAATGAACATAGTCATCATGAGATTCCGAGGAGCAGTGCTTGAAATCAGGTGGTGAATCTCTCTCATCCTTGCCTCAACAGAGGAGAATTTGACAGACTACTCTGGGGCACAGAATCACCTGCAGTGATCTATAACCAACCCAAGACATTGAGTTGTGATTGTCCGCGGGACTTTGAGATGTTCTACACTGTGCCATGGATACTGCCAGGCCTGCAGCGAAGGGCAACAGAGGGAAAACTCAGAGCCCTTTGTGCCAACCAACTTGGTCCTATTCTTGCACGTTCATTAGTTATACACCTGTGTAAATTTTACACTTCTACCTGGGGTTCTGTAGCTAAAATAATATCATATGTTTTAAAACAGTTGTTTCTGTCATCTATGACTGAGTGCAAACCACCTTAAAACTTAAGGGCTTAAAACCAAATTGTATTGTTCTCTCAAGATTCTGCAGGTTGGCTGGGCACAGCCGGATGGTTCCTGCATAGGGTTGCTCACAAGTTACAGTCAGATTGCAGCTGGGGCTGGGGTCATCTGAGGGCTCCGTTGGGCTCTGTGTCGAAGACTATTCACTCTGAGTTGGAGCCTCTACTGTGATGCTGGAACAGCTATGACTGGCCAGGGCGCCCTCTCTCCACACACCCTTTCACATACCCAGAACGGGAATTTCCTTATGCTGTGGCAGTCTCAGAGCAGGCAGATTTATTACATAAGGCAAGCATCCCCAAAGACCCAGATGGAAATTCCAAGGATATTTATAACCTACATTGGAAGTTACTTAGTGTCAATTTCCATTGGAAGTAATTCAGTCGCAAGACCAGCCTGCAGTCAAGAAAGAAGGACTGTAACAGAGTATGAATACCAGGCGCTATCCATGGCTCCTTGGAGGCAACTACCATACCTGTCCTTAGAGGCTTTAGTCACTGTGAGGATGAATATACGAATGATTTCTTGGAATGGTGCAGTACAAAGACCTTGGACAGCTCACATTGAGGTCCAACAGCAAACTGTTCATTAAGCAATGCCCACATTGCTTCTAATTCGCTTCTAATTCTTCCAATTCTTTCTCTAATTCTTTTAATTCTTTCTCACCATAAATTATTGAAACCGTTTAGCAAGTGAAACAAAGGAAACTGCTTCTGTTCCAGACAGACTACATTTCTTCTCCATTTTCCTTTCCTCCTGTCTCATAATCTTTCGCTTGTGGTTGTTTCTACATATTCCCGGTTCCTTTTTAAATGCAAAGTTCACACAGTGTAAAGAAAGAAAGATTTTCTTTCCTCTCAGCTCTCACTTTCAGTCCTTTAAAGGAACCACTGTTAATAGTACTTGGTGTGTCATATCATAATTCTCCTGAGCACAAGCTGATACTCTACACAAGTACCTGAGCTTGTATGAACATGTGTATGTGCATGCATATATATATGCATGTGTTCGTGAAAGTGTTTCTTTACTTAAATTGCCTACTGGGTACTGTTTCACAGGAGCCCAGAGAAATGCACTTCATTCTTTTGCACGGTTGCCTATAGGTCCATGGCCTGGATACTGTAATGTTGCATTGTCAGCAGTCTTTGTTGGTGGATAATATTCAGATAGCTTTAAGTGTGGATGACCCTTTTTGTACTCGTGTTCATTTTTCCTTTTTTTATTTGCCCCTGAGCCGAGGCAGTCTGTGACAAGTGAGTTACTTCTTTGTATCAGAGTTGCAATCACTCCCTGCAGAGTTAATTGCTAATTGTAGAATATTTTCTATCTCTGCATCTGCAGTCACTCTAAATTCCCTTTAAGGATGGAATCCTTAGCAGCAAATTTACCAGAGATTTACACCCATCCCTATAGTCTTAGATGACATATGGTCTATGCAAATGTCCCAGGAAGTGGTGGCCCTTGGAGTCCAGCATGTTCAGTTACAGTTTTCAGCTCCCCTTGAATTGCCTGAACTTGTCCCCTCTTGCAGCAGATTTTAGAACACCATAATAAATGAACTCAGACAGAAGTGGGATTGAATTTTGGCTTTGCCTTTGACAAGTGGCCACGGGAAAATCAATCACCTTCTCATTTATAAAACGAGCTCCTACTGCTAAGGGTCATGGAGTATTCATTTATTAATACAAGTGTCCCTTGGTATCCAAGAGGGATTGATTCCAGGAGCCCCTTCAAATGCCAAAATCCATGGGAGATCCAGTCTAGGGACTGATTCCAGAATTGCTTTGAATATCAGAATCAATGGATGTTTAAGTCTCTTATATAAAGTAGGAGAGCATGTGCACATGAAATATGCATATCTCCTGTATAGTTTAGATAACTTCTAGATTACTTGTAATACCTAACACAATAAAATTCTGCTTAAATAATTGTAATCACAAAAAGAAAAGCTTGTACATATCACATAAATGGAATTTTTTGGAATATTTTCAATACATGATTGGTTGAATTTTCTAGGAAATCCCAGAGAACAGACAATATATTCAAAGTGTTATCAGGGTACCAGATGTTCAGAAAGTGCTCCAGCTTGGTAATCACTTCAGAGTGCCTGTGAACTCATTCAGCTGCACATATTTATTGTCCTCCTAACTGAAGAGGCATGGAATACATTGCTTAAAAGCTTAGTATAGAGATGAGACCTCTCACACACTGCTGGGCAGTGATATAAAGTACACAACCATCTGGGAAAGTGTCCCAGCAACTTCTTATAAAATCAAACATAAATTTCCCCTTTGACCCAACATCTCCACTCCTAAGCTTTAATACAAAAGAAATGAAAGGCTACACCCATTTTTTAAAATCTAGCAACCCTATTCACAAACAGACAAAGCTTGGATGGGGGTAGGAAGAAAGAGGAAGACAACAGCTCAGGTGTCCATCAATGAGAGAAGAGTAAGCCAGCTGGGGTATATTCACGCAATGCAATATGGCTCAGCAATAGAAAGGAACCCTTTACTCCATACAATCAACATAGATCAATCTGGAAAACATGCTTAATGGAGGAAGTCAGACACACAAAGTACATATCACATGATTCCTTTTATATAGAATCCTGGAAGAGAGAAAATAGACCTATGATGGGAAAGACTGGAGCAGTGATTTTCTGGGGCTGTGTGGGATGGGTACTAATTGACAGTTTTGAGTGATTTTTTTAGGGCTATTGAAACATTTGTATCTTAATAGGGCTTGGGTTATACAAGTGTATGCACTAGTTTAATCTCATTGACTGGTGCAACTGAGGCTTATGCATTTGTCTCTGTGTAACTTTTATCTCAAAAAAAGAAGGATAAATAAATTTCAAACACCTATGCATAACACCCATCCTGAAGTGCTTAAGGAAGAATGGTACTAATGTCTGCAAATGACTTTGAAATGCTTCAAAAAATAAGATAGATTGATGGGTATGGAGAAGGTTAGGTGGGCAGTAAAATAAATATAACAAAACACTGAAGTTGCAGAATCTAGGCAAAAGCACATGGGTAGTCACTGCAGCATTCTTTAAGTTTTTCTGCATGTTTGAAACTTTTCCAACAGAATGGTAGCAGAGAAAGCACTGAAACTTTGTCACCTGGATTTGAATCCAACCTTCACCCCCTTCTTAACTGTGGCTTTAGGAGAGTTATTCAGTCTCTCTGCTGTGTGGATTTTCTCATCTGTAAGTAGGAAATTAAAACATTGGGCTATTCAGAGGATTCAGTGAATTGTTACAAGGGAAGCACTTGAAACAAAACGAGGCACTTAGTAAATGCTTTCTTTGGCCAGAATACACTGAGATGTTGGTTGCATGGCACTGTCTTCAAAGGATGCACTTGTGTAACTTCCCCAGCATGGATCCCCAGTGGCACTGTTGCAGAGAGATGTTCTAGGCAAGTTGTCATTGTCCTTGAACCTCAGTGTCTTCAACTCAAAAGTGGGAACAATCAAACTGTTCTGGGGTTTTAAGAAGATTAAGTAAAATATCAAAATTAAAAGCAATTGAAAAGGGGTTCAATAAAAGTTCATCAAAAGCTGCTTTTCTCAATCAACCCCCCTTCTTCGTTAGCACAGTTAGAAGGGATTGACTGAGCCATGACCCCACATACCCCCTTCAGCAGATACACTCGGCAACAGGATCCTGACTGTCCAGTCCAGAATGTCATGTGGCACCTAATGGTGGGGTGGGTGGGAGAGGAGTAGCAAAAAGAGGAAGTGATTTCACCCCAAAGTGCTTGAGGCAAGTCCTTTGGAACTCCTCCAAGGGATGTCACCTCAACCTTTGGGGCCCTGCTGGCAATCTACTTAGCTACAAGTCTGTAGTAAATAAGACTGATCCTGGACTAACCATCATACAGTTATTCAGAGCTATGTAGGACACCAATTATGTAGCAACCCATCCCTGGGACTGTCAGGCCTCTGAGAGAACATGCCCTGGTAAATAAATGGACCAGAAGAGGCTGGTCGCAATGTCAGCATCCATTTGTCCAGCACAGTTTTATTGCAAAATGATCAGAGAGTACAGATTTGGCCCTTCAGTTATAAGGCTTGTCTTTATAAAACTTGAGACTCATGTATGAGGTCACCTACTAGGATTTCATGAAAACATAGTAATTTAAACAAAAGAATTCACACTGATTTGCAAGGCTTTCGAAAGCCTATAATTTCATGACTTCCACTTTTTTAAACACTTTTTTAATGGACACTTTGGCTTTCTACAAAATGGGCCTAAAAAAATTTCTCCATGGTCTGGCTTCATTGGCTTCTCAGGAAGCAATTTCTCATCTTCAATCTTCAAATCCATCTGGATTTCAAGAGGATTTTAATTCATGCATTGCCAATTTGCTCCTTACTGACAAAAATGCTATTTTGTAAAAGAAATTTTCCAAAACCTCCAGAGTCTCTTTAGAGGTCTTTTAAAAGAGCTTTGATGCAGTAGGAGCTGAAGGGCTGCGCTGTGCTTTGTGTGTGTTTCTTACCTTCCTCTTGGCAACGTTTAAATGGAATTCAAATCCCAAATGTCATGAGTTTTGCACTGAGATTAAACCAGTTAGGGAAGGCTTCTCTAAGTGAAGAAAACATATGTGTGTTTCTTATTAATGAAGAGAGATTTAATGGCAGGTTAGGCTGCACATTGGGATTGTCAGTGCCCTTTTCACCCCTGTTTGGCAGGGTTCCTGTAATCCAGAGTGGCTATTGACTCCCTGCTCTTCCCAAGCTGGCTCACACCCAAACAATCCTAGTACCAACTCAGCTGCATTGCTAGCTTCCCCCAAAAATACTGTCACACAGGACATCAATTTAAAAAATTCAAGTTGATACATAAAAATTGTATATATAACTGTATGCGTGATGTAGTGTAATGTTCTGTAGTGATCAGATCAGGGTACTTGGCATATTTATCACCCTGAACATTTTCTTTGTATTAGGAACACTCAAAATCTTTTCTGCAAGTTACTTTGAAATATCTAATGAATTCTTGTCCACCATAATTGCTCTACTGGGCTGTAGAACATCAGAAGGTATTCCTCCTAGCTGTGCCCTTGCATCCATTAACCATCGTGTCTTTCCCCTCTCCTCTCCTCCTATCCATTCCAGCCTCTGGCTATATTCATATTTTATTGTGATTTTTAGTTCAAGTTTTCTGTCACACCAGGCACAGAATTATATTGCACTTCATTCAGCGTTAGCACATTCCCAAGTTCCCACTGGACACAGTTTTCCCAAGCCTTTGCTTGACCCCCCCCCCACTACCCAGATTCCCCTTCCCCAGCATCCTCATCATGCTGGTGTGCAAAGCAGCCCTGTCAAGGAACTGAGCCTCAGATTTGGGAGTCACACATGTGGGTTCAAAATCCAGCTCTTTGGTTGCTTATGTGGCTGTAAGCCAGCAACATCATTTTCCTGCAGGTAGTTCATCTGTAAAATAGAGATTATAATGAAGCATTTCATGTAAACCTTTTTCAATAGTGTTGCATGTCCATAAAAATAGCTGTTAGTAATGGATAAATAAATGGAGCCTCTCAGTTTAGAGTGCAACTACGCAATCAGTGTAGCTAGGTGATTTTCTGAGGTCATTTGTCTCCCTAGAGGAGCTCTGGTAAATGTACACCACTTGGAGAGCCAAAGATGCATGTAGATTTGTATATATTGGGCATATTGGAAATAGATCTGACTTGAACTCCTCTTCTCACTCACCACAGTGTTGGGGTGCAGGGAGCATTGTTGGTTGGCTTTCTGTGCGACACTAATCACAGCCTATTTAGCCAACTTAAGAGATGGTGTTCAAGTCTGCAAAGTAGTTCCCATAGAAGTGAACCTGGTAAGTGGCTTTTGCATCCTTTGGGAGGTAAAGTGCTATCCAAGTGTCATTTTGGATGTGAAGTTCGTCCTCCAGGGCCAACCCAAAGACTTGGAAAATCTATCACTTAGCAACAGCTGGCCCTGATCAGAAAGAGATGTGAGGCTTCTATTGTGACCTTGGGCACACAGAGTTGGAAAACTACCAGCAGCTACTGATTGAAAAGGACCCTGAAGGCAAAGGTATCTGTAAGTAACAATCATCTATTTGAGCAGTGAGGATGTAACATAGGCACAAGAGCCCAGGTTCTGGAATTAGACTCAAGATAGATATCACCGTGGCCATAGGCAGTGTGACCCGGAGCAAGGGCCTTAACCTCTACAGATATCACTCTCTGTAACCACCACAGAAAGCCTCCAAATCTTACATGTCAATATTATTGCCAACATTAAATGATTGACCTATATAAAGTACTTAACACAGTGGCTACCCACAGTAAACACTAATTAACCAGTAGCTATTGTTCCAATTACCTAAGCACATGACATAAAAATTAACTGAAGACCTAGAACTGTGTATCTGACATTTATTAAAATTATCTTATACAATGTAAGCCTGCGAAGACTCCCGCTAGGGACAGAATGACATATGCCTTTGCCAATCTCATTTAATTGACTTGTCTCTCCATTTACTATTCAGTACACATGGGAATTATTTGAACAGATAAAGTATACTTACGTGTACAATGTCCATCTATCAGAGTGCTCCAGGATTTGCACAGATGCACAGGTATAGGTGTCATTAATATTAATATCAAATAACAATGATAATAATAATCATTCATTAAATGTTTAAGTGCTAAACACCACATTATATAATGTATACACATCACATTTTTTTCCTGTTCTATCAAAAACATAAGGGCTATTCTCAGTGTCTCAGATGTCTGAGTCAGTATTATATTTCATAAGCAAAACAATTAAGAGAAAGATGGGTACATGGAAATGAGAAAGAAGTTACACTAATGGCAAAGCAATGTTCAAACTCCAGCTTAAATCCATCACTAATACTCTGTATTGACCCAAATTTCTGATTTTAACAACTGAATCAATGGAAGGAGGATGGATGGATGGAAGCAGGATGGACAGATAGGTAGATGGATGGATGGATGAGCTATGACAGGAAACAGATTTAGACTCTAAAGGTGATTAGTCCTGTTTTGGAAATGTTGAGTTCATAATGTCACAGGATAGATAGATGAAGACCATGTACAAAAGAACAGGAGAGTATATGGAGTTAAAAAGCATATGTTTCTGTGATGTCAGTGTGCAAATTTAATGTGTATTTCACTTCACTCAGCCTTAGTTTTCCCTCTAGTAAAAAGAAAACAAAATAGAATCGGGACTGATAAGAGCACTAGTGTTTGCCCAGCATTCACAAGGCCACAGGTTCAGTCACCAGAAATCCAAAGAGAGAGGGGAGGGGTGGGGATGCAATATGATCAGAACTGCACAGGGAAGAATAGGGATCTGGGACTGAATATAGAAGAATGCCCAGGGCTCTGCAGCAGTATTCACTGGGCCAACCTAGAGATTCATTCGGGCTAGCAGTATGTGTGAGACCAGTGAGGAAAGCTTGGAGACACAGGGTAATTGCTCGCTGTCCAGGGTGACTATCCTTTTGGGTTTGCCAGGAACAATGTCCATTTTTGCTTGCTGATTTGGCTTAATTCTATTTCTCCTTCAAATCAACAGATATTTCTCAGTATCCTGCCACTCCACAAAGTCATTAAAGGAGGAGAGAGAAAAATTTCGAAGGAGGGTATTATTAGATTTGCAAAATAAGATGACCCTAAAGCAGGTGTCAGGAAGCTTGGCATTCAGGCTTGTTTTGCTTGAACTGGCTCTATGAACTTGGATATGTCCTTTCCCACCAAGACCTCAGGTTTCCCACCTGTAAAGTGAAGGGAACAGGGTAAATCATCTCTAAGAAGATACAGTCTCTGGTTTTTTTTATAGTAAATCACTAAGATGAATTGGGGAATAGCTGGAAGAACTATTATCTTTCCCCTAAGAAGGTACACCTGGCTGTTGCTTAAATCTTGGCCCAAACTTTTGTTTTCATCATGTTATATCTTCTTATCTTCCTACTAATATATGGGCAAGAATTTCAGACTCAAACTCAGCAAAAATGGATTTCATTTCTCTACAACAAAACTTAGCTTAGGTTTGAGCCTATATTTCCTCTAGATATTGGAAAATGTAATCTTGCCAACACAAGTTGAACTCAGTCTTTGTGAATTTTCACCATCTCATTAGTTTCCATGTAGGTTCCTTGCTCTCCTTTCTCTCTCTTCTCCAAAGGAAGATCTAAATGTGGGGCCATGTGCACAACCCTGGCATCCAAGGAGAGGCACTGGTCTTCAGTGCTGCTGTGTGAGACCTTCTGCCAACAGGTAGTACATTCACTTGTACTTGGCTTGCTAGCTTTATCCTATGTGATAGATCTGCCCCTGAAGAGTCTATATCAATATCTATGTACCGCTCAGTTTTCCAGTGACACAGCCACACCAGTCTCCCCACATGCCCCCTGCCCAGACCACAAGTTTTCTCTGACCCTACTACAACTGCTGCTTTGCTGCCTCCCTTCCCTTCCTTTCTCTTCCCTTCCCTTCCCTTCCTTTCCCTTCCCTTCCCTTCCCATCCCTTCCCTGCTCTTTTTCCTCTCTACCTCACCTTATCTCTACCTCACCTTATCTGTAGGATATTTATAGGAAGCTATATAATTCCCCACTCTACATTTATGAAGTCAACTATTTATAGTAAGTCATCCAACACAAAGGTTTTTGACTTACAAAGCCAAATGTGCAAACTAAGAGGAGGAAGAAGAGGAGGAGGAGGAGCAAAGAAGAAGGAACAGAATGAAGGGAAGAAAGACGAGGATGAGAAGCAGTGTTTTCTGTCTCAAATTTCTAGCCTCTTTAAATTGTAAACTTTCATTTTAGAGGAATTTACTATTACAAATCTCAAGAGCCTATTTGGGTAGGTTTTACCCATCATTTTCTTGGCTACAGATCATCTCCTCCTGATTGATAACCTGTCCACCTGGAGGGTGAACTTACTGAGCTGGGTATAGAGAAGTGGAGGGGGATGAAATGCGAAGCAGCTTTGGCTAATTGCTCTGAATTTGGCCCCATCACTATTGCGTACTCTCCCAACAGTCCTGAGAGTCTGAACAGAACTGTGTGATCTCCAGACCTGGCCCAAAAGATCAGAGGACATTGAATAAATTCCTTAGAACATCTGGGTCAAAGGGCGCTGGATCTTCAAATTCCTGTTGGCCTGAAAATTTGTAACATTTTAGTTTATCTGGAGCATGAAGGAAAGACCAGGAAAGCAATCCTTTTCCTTTCTTTTCTTTTCTTTTCTTTTCTTAGGTTTCTCATCTGTAAAATGGAAATAATTATAGGACCTCTCTCAGGATTATCTGGAGTATTTCAAGAGATAACACATAAGTGTTTAGCACAATGCTTGGCAGTTGGGAAGCAAAAATAAAGGTAGCCGTTATGAAGGCAAAATAGAAAGGGCAATTCATTTAAAACCAAAAGTCTGGGGCTGGGGATTTAGCTCAGTGGCAAAAAGCGCCTGCCTGGCAAGCGCAAGGTCGTGAGTTCGGTTCCCGGTACCGGAGAAAAACCAAAAAAAAAATAAAAAATAAAAAAAAATAAATAAAACCAAAAGTCTGATTTTTCACTTCTGGTTCTGATACTGGCCCTGAAACCTTGGGAAACTGGTTTTACCTCTCTGGAAATTAGATGCCCATCAGTAAAGTGAGCACAGGTAACCTGTATGAACATTTGCTACATATTGGACACTACACTGAGTCATCTACATCTACAACCTTCAGAATTTTTGCCCAAAATTCTGTGCAGTAGATTCTAACATGATCTCCACTTTTTATTTATTTTTATTTTTTTCACATTGCTTTTTTCTAAAGAGAAAAGAACAAAAAATAACAAAAAGACAAAAACAAAATAACATAAAAATAATAAAAATGATACAGAATTCAAATAAAGAAGATAGGAAATTAGCAATGATTATTGTATTACATATCATTATCTTCAAAGTCATTGCTCAGAGTACCAGATTTAGGCATGCAAGATTGCTCAAATTAAACTTTAACTGGTCCTTTCAATAAACCATTAGAAATTAGTAGTACAATTGTCTTAGCAGGGAATACATATGTATACATATAAGATAGCTAAGACAATTGCACTATGATCATTTTCACTAGGAAATATCTGAGGTTCACAGTCCATGTTGGGTCAGAGAGGGTAATAAGAATGGAGAGATGGCCTCATTTCAAATTAGGAATTTTGTTCTTGTTAAACATGAGAATTAGTTTACTAGCCCATCATCTTTTAAGTCTTTGTTGTCCAATGCATACTTGGGAGATATTTTTCTTTTATTTGGGAAAACAGGGGAAAAAACACTGATGGTAAAGAGTACTTTTCTCATCCTGACATGCTACTTTTCCACAGGGCTGAAAGCACGTGAATGGGAATGTCATGAAAGGCTTAACTGGACTAATAATTAAGCCTTGGCTTATTGATGGCGTTGTGCTCCCAGTGGGTGTACAGTTGTGTCTACACTAATGAGAAATGTGCCCTTCCTTAGCAAGTGCCCTCCTCTTTTTAGCCTGAGAAGCTCTGAACTCACATGATTGTACATGGTTACTCCTTATTCCACAATTGTTCTGTGGAGAAGCCAGCAGACCCACCCAGGCTTTATCTACTACATTAATGAGCTTCTCTCTTGTGCTTATACTTGCCAGATTCTGAGCTGGACCCTGGAGCATCAGAGATGGGTCAACGGCAATCCTTGCCCTCAGGGATCTCATAGTATTACAGAAGAGAGTGACAAAGCAAGAAATAATTTTGAGGCTCTGTAAAAAGTGTCAGAATCTCTGTGCTCAGGGTACAATGGTCACCTTGAGGAGAGGGTGTGGATTTGTATCTCGATCAAGAAATTAAAGAAAATATCACTTATGTGGGAATATTTGGATAGCAAAGAATTGAGGGTTGTTTTCCCTCCAAAAAAAATAAAGGAAAAAAGAAATTCTAGATAGAGGAAGTAGTAAAGTTATATACCACATAATGGCATTTTGGTCAGTGTCAGACGGCATACGTGATGGTGGCCCCATTGATGACAGAGGAGATAGAGTTCCCTCCACCAAGAGACATCCAAATGTCCTGCCGGGATGCATCACTCTTGGTATGCAATGAAGCTGGTATAACCAGACCTACTGCACTGCCAGTCACATAAAAATAAAGTACATGCAATATAAAATACTCAATGTTGGATAATAATACTAAACAATTATGTTACTGACTTATGTATTTACTACACTATAATCTTATGACTATTTACTTTAAGATGTACTTCTATTAATTTTTATAAGTCTACTATAAAACAATGTGTCATGTTACACTAGCAGCTGCTTCATACATCTGTTTATTGAGTCTCTTGATTGCATCATTTCTCTTGTGCTAGATTTAATCTCATATTATATGTCCCTAGTCTTAGAAGCAGTTCAATTCACAAGCTTCCTGCCAGTGATTATTCTTGTCACACACTGGGCTGGATACTGGAGACTCAAGAGAGCACGTATCTTAGGTCTGCAGACTGTCCCATCTAAGTCTGTGTAAATGCACTGTGTAGTGTTCACACAATGGTGAAATTGCCTAGTGCATGTCTCAGGATGTATTCCCCTGTCTAAGTGAAACACATATAACTGAATCTGCAAAGACCAGGAGATAAAAGAGTTCAAGGAAAAGGTGTGTTTCATGTGTTATCAGTGGCTTTACCTATCTGGAGTTCATGGTTCATGTGGAGCTAGAGTCAAATGAGAGTGGAGAGATGACCAGAGGCCAAATTATAAAGACCTAGATGATCAGGTGTGTTAGCTGTCTATTGTAGTGTAATGATGCACCACAAAATTCAATGGCTTAAACAACACATTAAATATTATCTCCCATAGTTTCTGTGGATTTGAAATTTGGGAGTGGCTTCATTCGATGCTCCTGACTTATGGTTTGTCTTGCAGTTGCATAAACTATCAGTCAGGACTATCTGAAGGCTTGACTGGAGTGGAAGAATCTACCTTCCAGGAGCTCAAATGAATGACTGTGAAGTTGGTATTGGTTCTTGACTGAACATATCAGTTTTTCTCCACATGGACCTCTCCACAGAGCTGCTTAGGCATTCCTGTGGCCAGACACTTGTTTGCACGTGAGTGAGTGGTCAAAGAGAGTGAGATAGAATGAGCTAGGAGGAACAATATTTTTTTTAACCTACCTCCAGCCACCATACATCATCAGTGTCACTTCATTCCATTGTTCATACAAATAAGCTCTGAATCAATATGACCGGAAGCAAGACTAGACTAGGGCATGTCTATCATGAAACAAGAATTATTGAAGGCCATCTTTGAGGCTCATAATGACATCAGGTTAGGAGTCAGCATGTTATCTTTGGGCTGATGGGAGGTGTTGCAACAGAAAGCAGAAGTACCTGCAGTGCCAGTTGATATTTGATATCTTATCTCATAAAGCCCAGAAATATGTCCTTCTTAAACATCAAAACATGTGTTTGAGTGATCCAGAACAATGCAATGGACTAACACTGGGTGTTGATCTTGGCTCTTGGATATTCTCCTGGAATTCTCAAATAAGTTTCATCACTTGTCACTTATATGATTTTTGGATAAATCAGTTTCTCCAAGGGATAGCTTCTTATTCTGTAAAATAGACTTTATTCTACTGTCTCACAGAATTATAAGAAGGCTTAGAAAAATAAGACATTCAAAAGTGTCAAGTGTGTTCTTAATGTGTTAAACAAACAGGAGTTATTATAATTACATGATGGAGATTCATGTTTTAATTGCACAGGCTGGGTATTTCTACCCAAAATGCTTGGGAGCATCAGTTGCTTCAGATTTTGATTTTTTTTATTTAGAGTTTGGAATATTTTCATACACAGAATGAGATATAAGGGGCAACCTAAAAGTACAGTGAATGTTTAAAGGAAAAAAGAATCTTATCATACTAAAAGACATTGCCAAGAACTATGGGATGAGTGTGTGCAAATTCAGGGGGAGTATTTTGAGAGGGACTAATGATAATGTGTCTTACTGTAATAAATTCTTGAAATGTAAACATTGAATTAAATGTTCTGTTTATCCCTCATTGATTAAGCATTTACATCAATTTTTTTCAAATACAAACATGGTGGTGCATTCTCATCTACCTTATTCACCAGATCTGACACCATGCAACTTCTGGCTCCCAAAGTCAAAATGACCATGAAAGATAAATGTTTTGAATCAATTCAGGACATCAAGACAGCTGAAGCAGTGAAACTGAAGACACTCACAAAAAAGAACTTCCAAACTGTTTCAGAAAGTGATAAGAATGATGAGATAAGTGTGTTTGAATCAAGAAGGAACATTTTGAGGGGAAATAACAGCAATATGTCTTTTATGGTTAGATCTTTTAAATTTAAGTGGTCACTATTTTTGAATCATACCTTGTATTTTGAGTTTGGGAATGCAAGTCACATTTATACACATGACTTAAAGATAATTTTATGTAAGAGTTTTAATAATTTTGTGCATGAAACAAAGCTTTACAATATAGAATGTTCCCTTTTGATATCATGTCAGCACTTATAAATTTTCACATTCTGGAGCATTTCAGATTTTAGATTTTTGGATTAGGGATGCTCAATTTGTACAGTGAAGCCTGAGTATACATTTATTCACTACAGAGGGTCAAATTACTCTTTGGCCCAGGATTTCAATACCTTGGAAAAACTGTATACTCTATCATTCTGCTGTCTAAGAGGGTATATTTCACATATGATCCTGTTGGTAATGTTGAGTAATTTATACTGTTTTTCTTGTTATTGCCATTGTTGTTTTGGATTCGGCCTTACTAAACAGGGATAGTACTTTTGTGTAAACATGAAGGTTCAATCCTGCTGAGAAGGTTCCTGCTGTGGAAAGCCATAAGGAAGGTAGAAGAAAGCACCACCATTTTTGAAAGTGCTGATGATGCCTTTGGGAACAGGGTACCATATAAACTCTGGATCAAGAAATACTCCCAAAATGCCTAGTGTGGGCGTTCAAAGTTCCTCTTCCTGGTGGAAGAGGGCCAGAAGGCCTTGTGCTTTCATGAGCTTTGCTTCCTAATCATTTTGCTCTTCCCTTCCCAATGACTGGTCCCCTTAATGATAATGAAGTTATAGGTTCTCACATAACAAGAAAGTTTATTGGATTGTGTCTCAGTCTTGGGTATTAGATCTAGAAATGTGGGGTCTGAGAAGCTGCCTTACCCTCAGCCAGCCTTGTTTCCTGCCTTGGATATGTGCTAATCACGCCTTCCCTGATTTTTTGGCAGGATGTCCTTCTTCTTTAATGTTCTTTACTTAGGCCTAGTGAAACTTTTAAATATGTATTCATGACCTGCCCCACCTTTTGTGTGTTTTTTTACTATAAGAGTAATAACACAAGTGCAAGAATATCTATGCATGCAGTAGACAACATTGTGGGGTGGAGGGAGAAAAGAAGCAAAGTAAATATTCATGTTAGTCACCTTTCCACCACTATAACAAAATAGTTGAGATAATTGATAATAAAGCTTATGAAGACAAAAGGAGTATTTTGCCCACAGCGTTAGGGATTCCTGTTTATGATCTTTTGGACTTTTTGCCTTGGGCCTGTGGCAAGGCAGCACATCATGGCAGGAGTAGGTGACTTACGAAAATTGTTCACCTCATACCCAGAAATAAAAAGACAGGAGAAAAAAGAGGAAGGCACCGGGGTCCACTTATCTTCCTCAAAACACCCCCAGCCACCTGAAGACCTCCTACTAGGTCCCACCACTTAAAGGTTTTACCACCTCACAGTAGTACCTCCCTGGGGGACCAAGTTTCCAACACATAGGACTTTGGAGAACACTTAAGGTCAATGCCCCCCAAAATGTAAAAGCTGAAGTACTCTGTGGTACATCTAGACAAGGGAAACCAAGCCTTCATTAAAAGGAATGCACCCAAGAGAAAGGAAAATGTGCATTCACACAAAGACCTGCACAGGAATATTTGCACCATGATTCATAATAGTTAAAAGGTGGGAACAGTCCCAGTGCCCATCAGCTGGGGAGTAGATAACCAAAATATACATTCATTCATGCAATGAATTATTAACAGTCAATAAAAGGAATGAAACACAGGCTATGACACAGATAAATCTCAATAACTTTATGCTAAGTCAAACAAAATGCATGAAAAAGAAAATTTATTGTGTGGTTACCTTTCTATAAAGTACCCAGAATAAGCAAATCTATAGAAACAAAATCTAGACTAGCGATTCTGTGGGAATGGAGAGTGGCTGAAAATAGGCAAAAAGTTTATTTTAGAGGTGATGGAAATGTTCTAAAATTAGATTGTGGTAAATGGTTGCACTACTCTGAATTTACTACAAATCATTGAGCCATACACTTAAAATAAGAGACTTTTGTGGTGTGTACATAAACCTCAATAAAACTGCTTGAAAACAGGATTTAGCAGATCGTTGTGTGTTAACCTAGACAGATGTCTATAAGTGGTTATGTTAAATATAACAAAATGTACATTAATTCATAGAACAGGATTGCATTTTTATGAACAAAAGAATGTGTGTGTATGTGTTTATATTCATAATAGCAATAAGAAATTTCAGAAAAGACATGTACCAAACAGTTCACAATGCTTACTTTCCAAGAGGGAAAAATTAGGTAAAGGAATGAACAATAACATTTAACCTTACATATTTTTTCACTAATATTATTACTGGTCAATTTTGTTTTACCTTTTGGCTGCATATATATACACATAGATACATAATAATAGTAAGTCTCCAACTTGCTAATATTCAAGTTGCAAAGTTTTGCAGATAGAAATGGACTTCATATTAGGAACATTCGTAGATGTAAAACAACCCACAAAAGTAGCTCACATGTCTGCTGGACATTGTCACAGTTGTGCTGCTGTGTGCTTACTATACAATGTAATAGGATATGGTAGACAGTATAGTTGAGGAATTACTATATTTGTATGTGTGTGTTTTTTTGTTTTTCATTACATATTTGTGTCAAAAGTGTGTACAAATCTGACTTACAAACATTCTCCCATAATGAAACTCCTAAGTCAAGGAGTTACTGTATGCTTATGTATAGACATGTATACTATATATTTATATATATTTAATATTTAAGCTGTCTTTCTCCAGAGTTGTAATTTTCTCATTGCTCTCCCTTGCATCATGCTTTTTTCTTGAAGAAATCCTCATCTCCTTTGTCTTCATCAGTATAATCTACAACCTTCTTTATGGGGCTCATCACCCTGGACTCCAACTAAATATTTTTTTTTATCTTTTTGAGACAGGGTCTCACTATGCAGTTCAGGCTGGCCTTGAGCTCACTTTGTAGCCCAGGCTGGTCTTGAACTTGCAATGATCCTCCAGCCTCAGCCTCCTGAGTGCTGGGATTACATGAGTGTGCCACCACACCTGACTCCAACTAAATATTTAGGTGACTGCTTAACTCAAAAGACAAGAATTCTGTGAGAAAAGGACCCTCTCCAGAGATGAAGACTAATTCTCAGGGAGGAAAAAATCCTCACCAGTAAGTAGTTGTTGATAGAGAGGTTGGATAGTCACTCTGGACTGCCTTCAGTTCCCTAAAATTTGCCACTACCCAGCACCGTGCCACATATTAATCCCTTTCCTTGGAATGGCCCTCCTCTCTTGTTTGTCTGAGAAAGTATAAGAATTCAGTTGAAATGTTATAACAGACATGCAAAACAAGACAGGCTTAACATAAGTTTCTTTCCAAGGTAGGTTGGGTGAGGGTTGCCAGATGCTTGGGCACCCAGCCTCCAATAGGGGATTCCGGAATACAGCCTCTCTCTACCTTGGAATCTGCTCTCTTTAAAGCAGGGAGGAACAACAAGACTGAGGACCCTGCCCACCACTTCTACTCACTTCTGCCAGCCAGAACTCCACTTGCCACCCAAACTATCTGCACAGAGGCTGAAACTGGTGTCCAGTTGTGTGCCCAAGAAGGAGAAGTGCTAATATGACAGGCATTGGCAAGCACAAACCATGTCTGCCCCAGAAAATTCTGTTCAGTTTTCATAACTCAGCCACGCCACCTCCTGCACGAAGCCCTTCTCAAGTCTCTCGTGTTCTAATTGTACCAGTCTTTAGCCCCATGTTGTCCCTATTTTTTCCACATTGTCTTGAAATTCTATCTTCTTCCATCACCTTTACTATACTGTTAATAGGGTTATGAGTGCTGGAAAAGTATAGGGATTTAAATGTACTTTTAACAAACAACCAATCTAGAGTCAGGTCAGAGACAGCAAAGAGCAAAGACTTCAGAGAATCAAAAAGTCCCAGATTTTAGAACTTGCAAAACTTAATCACTGCTCTCCTTCACCTTGCTCAACATGAACCTGACATGAAAGATGTCTAGTAGAGCAGCCCGTCTTGAGCCAGGAGCAGCTAGGCAAATACAGCTGAGCAGGAAGAATCAGCAGCAGGGAGATCTGTCTCTACAATCTAACCTATATGCTTATTTTAACGACTGAATGTTTATTAGCTGCATATGGCAACTAATAAAATAGATTGCCTTTACTTCTATGCAACTTATGCTAACTGCTAAGAAGTCACATTTTCATTAATCATTTGGGTTACTATAACTGCATGCAAAAGAACTTCTTCCAATAGGAATTTGTACATGAGTTAATTCAAAGGGTTCCCAAAGTTGAACAAGCATCAGAATCATCAGGATAGTATGGGAAATGCAGATTGCTGGGCTGAGTTTCAGACTCAGTAAGTCTGGGGCAGGGCTCAATAATTTGCATCTGACAGACTCCTAGTGATGGTGTTCCCCTGCTCTGTGGACCACACTTGGAGAATCGATGCTCTAGATAAAGTAGAAAAGTGAAGTTAAGTGTCAGACAGACTGGAGTTCAAGCTGCAGCTGCACCAACAAGTCACTTCACCTTGGGCAAATAATCTTCCTCTCTGAACTTCCTCTTCTTCACCTATAAATTGGGAAATAATGCTATGGGAATTAACTGAGACAAAATTTGCCCAGTACTCATCACTTACCATCAATATATTTTCTCTTCAGCTCTCTTTTGTGAACCAAAATGCTTACACATTTATGCAACAGTCAGGAAGATGAACAAAGTGGTCAGAACACAATGGCAGAGTGAGACTTTGGAGAAAACCCCAGTTCTGTGACTTACTTACTGTGAGGACTCCAGAAAGTTAATTAATGTTCAAGCCTCATCTTCCTCTTTTTTAAAATGGGGCAAAATAGTATCAACACCTATTTTATGATGTTGGGGGCTACTATTATGTGCCTGGCTCCTAATAAGCACTGGGGAAGGGATAAGTTCTACCACTGGCACTTTACATTGTTTAATAGGATCTCTGCTTTGCTATGAAGATATCCCTAAGGGATGGAAATTGTGCACAAAAAATGATACACCAAGGAGTGTAACTAAATACCCAAAAAGCTTAAAATATGTATTTATAGGCCAAAATTTTGGAAGGAAAGTTTGTGTAATGCATTTTTTTTGGAAATAACTAATGCCCAAAAGTAGTAATGGAGTAAAGTTGCACAGCGGACTCATATCCTTCAATGTCAGAAAAGACAAAATTGGTCCAAGGCCTGGAGTCAACTTTTGACTTTCCTATACTCATTTGTGATGATTGACTGCTTGTCAATCAGCCCGTGATTTCTCCCAGCAGCAAGGGTGTTCACCTCAGCTCTGGAAATAAGGGAATTGGGACCCAAAAGGATTAAGTGAGCTGATAAAAGCATTGGGGAAACTAATCCAATAGGTTAGACATCTCTGAACATTTGACCATGGGGCCAAAGTACACAAACTCATTTGCACATTTTTTATTTGGGTGGATTCATTTCATCAGAACCGCAGTTGTGAGAAAATAAAATATTTTATGACATTCATCTGATTCCTATAAAAGGAGGAGATGGAAAAGGACAAAGAGGAAATGAGTGACCGTGGGTATGAATATCTACAGTCCTGTTTTTGAGCAGAATTCTCAGTGAGTATTTGAAAGATATTTAGATCTACCCCAAAGAAGATATTGTTTGTGAATTCATAAGCACAGTCTCCACAAACAGAACAGAATTGCATAGATGGTAATAAAAGAAACAGAAAAAATTTTAATAAAGCCAACAGTGTTCCTGCATTCATAAAGGGGTTAACTTTCAGATGGTGACTTAGTGTCAGCTTCAACATGTTTATTGCATAATCAGTCAATACTTATTAATCAATTATTTATTAATTAGCTCACTGAATCTTGAATGTCCAGTAAAGATCTTTTGGATATGGCTATCTCTAGAGCCATGTGATTGTGTATTCATTCATCCATCAAGAGTAAAAGTAAGAATACTGAAGAGGGAAGGATCTGAATGGAGTCCCAGCTTTGTGGTTTTGGACAGTTCACTTCTTTTGTCTAATCCTTCCTTGTCTCATCTGTAAAATGTGCAGGATTCCTGCTTCTTAAGATGACAGTGATTGTCTTGGTTCCTTTCTCATCACTGAGACACAGTATTTAACACCTATAACTCTAAGGAGGAAAGGTTTAATTTGGGTCACAAATTCCTAGAGGATCAGGTTTCACTCCATGGTCCACTGGCTCCATCATGGCAGAGGAGCATGGCGAGAAGAAGTGTTCCTGGCAGAGAAGGCAGGAAGTAGAGAGGAAGATCAAGGTGGGAGCAAAGGAGACACACTCTTCCAGGCCACACCCCAGTGACCCATTTCCTATAACCAGGCTTCACCTCCAAGATCACATTTTCCTATAAATACCTCCCCAAACCCACACCTATGACTGCATAAATCTTTGGGAGAATATCTAGGCATAACACATCACAGTGATTAAACATGCTGATGTTTGTAAAATGTCCAGTATATAATAAATTCACAATAAATTTAATCTGTTACTATATTGAGAATATATATCAACCCAGTGGCAGAATAAGTGGGCTATTCTTTTGGAGTGATTCTTTTCCCACTGAAGTTAAAGTTCATGTGTAGCAATTATATCTGTCCTATTAAAGTGGTTTTTATTTTGAAAGCAAACAAGTATTCAGAATCCATAAACTCAGTTTGCACAATGACTTGCTCCAGCCTATATAAAAATAGAGCAGTGTACTTCATTCCAGTAAGTATAGAAAATGGAAAATGAGAAGGGTAAAAATACCACTTAGGACCTAGGATATGCCAGACACTGTCGTAGACTTAGCATATACTAACAAAGACAGGAAGTTTAGGGGCATAAATAAACTTCTCAGGGTCACATAGCTAGTAAATGGCAAATTTAGGATCTGAGTTCAAGATTACTAAAGCTCCAAATCTTGGTTCTCTTCAATTCTTTGAGGCTGACATCAGAGCCCTTTACCATGACCCATCCCCAGCCTGCCTGGCAACTTTGCCCTAGGACTCGAATATCTAGCAAGATGAAAGTCTTATTAACACTCAATCTAAAAAGCCTAATTTCTCTCTATAACTGGTCCCAAAGAGCATCTGGTCATAGAATAATTATGCTTTCAAAAATGAATAGGCATATGATAAGCAGTGCTGGCATTAAAGCGATCTCAAGAGTGATCAATAAAAGTATTCATTTTTAAAATGATTAGATCCATTTTGTGCTCTTTGCACCTCCTTGCAGATGAGTGGCATGAAGGAATTCAGACCCAGTGATGACTCTGAAGATAAGCAAAGTGATACACACAGACATCAAGTTTTTAGAAGGGTGCTTGAGATACAGAGGTCTTTGGAAAACAAGTCGGGCTTTCACTACTAAAACATTTAGTACTAAGCTTTCTGAAAGATATTGTTTAAAAATGTGGTTTCTTTCACTGCATTAGACTTACAATCCAAACTCCTGAACATGGCCTGGACAGAGTGACTTCATGACTTCAGTCACTGAATCCCATACTAACTTCATCTCCTGCCTCCAACTTCACTCCATCCAATCACAGTGGTGCTTTTTATGTTGTAGACCCATTCAGACTCAGCTGCTCCTCAGAAGCTCTGCAAGTTGCCAACAAATAGTTACAACACAGAATTAAAGGCATAGAAATGTGGACAGGTGCATGTGGCACCTCCTTCCTACTAATTCTTTTGCTCCATCTTAGGGTTTAGAGTGATGAGTGCTCATAAGTGAAATAAATCAGACCTGCATGTGTAAGCACTGTATTGTCTCACTAGTGTAAGACCTGAAAGAGTGAATAAAACTGGGAGCTATGAAAGACATTGTGAAAAGAAAGGAAAATGCTCAAAAATAAAGGGCAACTGGGGTGTGGGAAAAGAGAAGGGAAAGAAGGGGAAATTATGTAAGTATGTATATACAGGATAGCTAACATAATTGAACTACTGTCTTCTATTGCTTTACTGAAAGAAACAGTTAATGATTCCTTGGTTAATCAATATTGCATGTCTCTATTTTCCTGAGAAACCACTTTGAAGATGTCAGTATGTAATACAACAAGCATTGTTAATTTCCTACCACTTTGTTTGTAACTGCATTGTTTGTATTGTTCTTTTGCTATTTTGTAAATGGTTGTCTGTGAATGTGTTTTCCTTCTTTTATTTCTAAAATAAATTAAAAAGAAATAGAGTGATGAATGTTGTCATATTTCCCAAAAGTAAGACCTAACTGAAAAACAAGCCCTAACATGATTTTTCAGGATGTTCATAATATAAGCCAGTTGGATACATGAAGTAATATACCCACTGCAACAAACATTGGAGATATTGAATTAATAATATTAATATATTTTTATATAATAATATTAATACACAATTACATATAAACATTGACATTAATACTTAAATTATAATGTAAGTTATCATTAAGTATTTGTAAATACCCAAGTAGGCATCTTTAGACAAGAGGTAAATGCCTATGTAAACTGAAGAACTTGAGACTTGTTGAATGACAGATTGGACTAAGACAGAGCATGCAGATAACATGCACACTTGGTAACAGATGTGGATGTGTCATTCAATACATCTTGTGTTGCAACAGAGGTACTTAATACACTTATGTGAAATAAAGAAATCTTCTCTGAATTTTTGTACCTACAATTTTACATTGCCCTTGTGTGGGCCATCATTCTAAACTGTCATCATTTTTATTGCCACTCCTATTTTGTAAATGTTCAGTCAACACTTGATTTAATGGAAATATTGTGAAGCTTAACTTACAAGAGGTTGTAACTTCAAAGAGAAATTCATGGGATAAAGTCACTGACAACTGTACTGTCAGTGCACTGTGAGCAGGCTATAGGGACAAGAAGTGCTCATTTAAGGAGAGCTCTGTTGCTGGACATGAGAGATGAGGGCTAATGGTGCTACAGGAAATGGAATCACAAGAAATTCAGGCCAGAATTTGGAGGTTGAAGAATTATGACAATGTTACAGAAGAAGATGACATGACTGTATTTGAATAAAGGTAGAGTTTTATACATGAATAAATGTAGATTTTTGTACATGAATACATGTAGTTTTTTACAGGAATAAATGAAATTATTGTACATGAAAAAATAAGACATCCCCTATTGTGTCTTTTGGAGGAAAAATTAATATAAAGTCTAGTCTTATTTTCAGAGAAACATTGGTATCAGCAAGGTACATATACATTTTTATAGGAGCAGAGGAGAGAGAAAACATTAATAATCACTATGACATCTGGAAAGGCCTGATGAAGGAGTTGTTTAATCAAGTCTTTGAGGCATGAATACACTTAAGCTGGGGTAGGGGTGAGATTTAGGAATTTCCACTACAGAGAGATGAGGGAAGGAGGGCATAAATGTAGGACACCTGGAGGGAAGGCTGTGAGAGAGGAAAGAAGCCAAGAAACTCCAACAGAGACCTACCAAAAAAGGCCAGCTTTTACTTGTTGCTGGCATTTCCAGCTGAAAGTAAAATTCTGTCATCTGGACGATGCAACCCTCTAGGTCTTTTAGAGATGAAGTTTCCTCTTCATTGTTTCCTAGCAGGTTGACCCTCTGGCCAGAGGAGATTTCCCTAGTCTGGCTGGAGAGTCAACCTACTAGGAAACAATTTTCCTTTCTTCTAGACCTGTCTATGAAGTGCACACCGTATCCTCTCATAGAAGAAGGTACTGTCTACACTTAAGAACATCTCTGAGGTCATCCGGGTTTCCTTAGAGGTGGAATAGAAGCTGGTCAGAAGCTGCAGGCCTTCTGGTCAACCATGGAAGTCATGGCACATAAAATCTAATATCTAGTTCCTCTTTTGTCTGCAGTTGCAGATGTATCTCTTTACATACCTCAACATCTTCCTCTTAAGATGGGATTGTAGTTCTTGCCAGTCAGTATTATCCTGAGGTTCAAATGGACTAGGGCAGTATTTCACAACATGCAAGCTGCAGGATATTCATGGGGGAGGCTGTTTTCAGATGGAACCAGTTGTCTTAACAAACTTTCTGTTACTTTGACATGTCCATATGGTGTCAGTATCTTTAACCTCCTCTAATATTTGTTGATGTTCTTTTTAATAAGAATAAGAACAGACTGCTTCACATTCAGATCCATGACAGGATTCATATGCACACAGTCCAGCTATGTGCCATGGAGACACCTACATGCTCTCCCTCAATCTCTGTACGCATTCTACTTAACCTCAGACTCTTCTAGACATTTTATCCATATCAGTCACTGGGATTCCTTCCATAAAGACTCTGAGAGCTGCCTTGTAAGTCTTCGGCACGTATTAATGGGAAACTCATTTGTGGAGTTGATGACTAATCTGCAGATAGACTCTACTGGCATCATTTTGCTTTCACTATATTTATTCCTACAGCTATCTTCTATTTATAGTCAATGGTGCTGCACTTTTATTTTGGGTTTAGACATAAAACTTCCCTTGTAAATAAACACTATTTTTTCCAAAAGAGACAGTAAAGGACATAAATAAAATTGATTTAGCAAAGCTATGGTTTCATGTCCATAGTTTAAGTGTTCACAGGTAAAGAGGTAAAAGGTGAATGGCGGTATGCAAATGAATGAAATTTGGCATGTGATGGATAAAAGAAATGACAGTCATTTTATAAACAGTGAGGTAAACATGAACCACTGTCATTGCACTGGCAGGTCTTGTATATGTCCTCTGGTACTGAGCCATTAATTGATCCATAATGATAATGTACCCAATTTCATAATTCAACAAACAGGACACAACATAATTTAAAGTGGCCCATGGGTGTCAGAACAGCCTGTTTTCCAGTTCTGCATGTCAGTGAGACAGACGAAGCAAATGTTGACTTGTTTCTGTTGAGTGACTGGTATCTTAAACTTGGCAAGCAGAAAGGACTCAATTTTCCTTAAACAACTGTTAACTGAGTGAATTTTTCAGGGACTTCATTTGTCTTCTGCAATGACTATTGAGAAGCTCCGGTGTGCAGGATACAATAAAAGGCAGGCAGTTATAGTATCCTGGACTAAAGAAACCCTGGAGACTGTCATGTTAGGCAATTTCCAATCAGTCTTTGTTTGTCCTGATGTGAGATGAAAGTCCAATGATCTCTGCTAAGATGGTTAGCTCAGAAGAACTCTCCAAAGGAGCACAGGGGCAGGAGTAACTTTGATAAAGTACTGAAACTCTGAACTCTTTCATGTCTGCCTGTATCTAATTCAACAAGAGGAAGACCTAGATGAATTTAGAGAGTCAGAAGCACATTTCATGGCCCAGGGAATAGATGCTATGACCCCAGGGCTGCAGATTTACTCAAAGGCAGAGATGGAGAGACTTCTGGAAGATAACTCAGACTACATTCACAAATGGGCCTAACACACACCTGGGAAGGCCTGTACATGAGGAGTGAATCCACTTTGAGATGACAGAAGATACAGCCTTTATAGTCAGAGAAAAAAATGATCTCAAGAACAATGAAGTATGTACTACATAAAGAATGTTCAATGCATCTTTGTGGAACAAACATTGAGTGAATAAGTCCATCTCTAGTCTAGACAACAGAGCCTCTACTATATTCCACCCTCCCTCAGGCCTTGCCTATGAAGGACCACCTAGAGTTTACAAATTTGTCCCCCATTGTGCAAAACAGCAGTGACACAGAGCAACACCTCTGTGTTGTTCCTAAGTAAGTTACATACAACCTGCCTTCCTCTCTCTCTGAGGATGAGCTATACTTAAGGAAAAAAGTAAGACCAGAAGGTTCATTTACAAAAAGTCAAGGAATTTGGTAGACCATGTGGCTTGCTTTCTCTTAAAAAATACAGAAAGGAGAACATTGCCCAGTGTCCCAACAAAGGTAAGAAAGTAAGTGAGATTTGATGTTATCATTACTCCCATTTTCTTGGGTGGAGCTCACAAATGGCATCAAAGGGTTCCCCTCTTTCTAAATTTGTATCATTGTATTTTCCAGGTTAGTTGAGGATTGCAGCAGGGAGTGAGTTTTTGTTGTAAATTCATCTTCTGCAGAAAGCTGAAAATAAGATGAGTTGATTAGCAATGGTGTGGGTTAGCAGAGTTCAGAACTTTCCAGTTGAATGAATCCCTAAAAGAGACTGAGGCAAGAAAAGGAATTCCTTCCATTTGACCAAAGCTCTAAGATACTTGCTGGGCTTGCATGGGTGTATTGCAACCACACCCATGCTGTACCTAGTGACTGTGGGTGGCCCTCAGTGTAGAACCTTGTGTGACAGGAAGACACAGCCCAAACAGAGGGCCCAAAGCAGCAGACTTGTGTAGGAACCTCTACATCAACAAGGAATGGGACCTGGCAAAATTTAAGACAGCTTCAACAGGCATTTTGGAAACTGAAATGTTCCTGGATAGGATTCAGATCTGGGAGAAGACTCCCACGGCATGATCTCAGGGGTGTTATGAATCCTCTCATTTCCATACTCCTATTATAGAAGCCATCATATTTGCTGTGTAAATGTGTTAAGAAGATGAACAACAATAGAAGAAACCCTGTGTCAGCTCATGCCCAGGAAATTTCTATAGTCAACCTGAGCAAATTTGACATAGGTTTGAGAATTGCTCTGCATTTGTCTATTACCCCAAAGCAGTAGCGAGATGTGTGCATTTTACTGGAGTCCACAGAAGGCAAGGTGGACTCTATGTTACACACTTTGTGGTGGAGGACCTCAAACTGCTCTGTTCATTGTTTCTAACAACAGGGTATTCAGAGCACCTTCCCCTCCCCATGTGCAGCCCCATTTCTCCTTTCTTCTCAATTTGATCTCTTTCTCTAAGGCATACAATCTCATCTAAGATTTTTAAATAACTGATACATAATATTTGCACACATTTATGGGCTACAGTATGATAACTCAATACATTTATGCAATGCATAGTGATCACATCAAGGTAATTCCCATTTCCAATTCCAAACACTGATCATTTCTTTGTGTTGAGAACTTCCAAACTCTTCTCTTCTAGTTCTTTGAAAAAACATAATAAACTGTTTTAAAGTATAATCACCTTCCTGTGCTGCACTAGAATTTGTTCTTCCTATATTATGGTACCCATTGTCTGGGCCTCTCTCTACCTTTGTTCTACCACATTTTCTAGCCTCTGGTGACCACCCTTCTACTCCCCACTTCAATTAGACTGACCTTTATAACTTCCACTTCTTTTTGATCAAACTAGTCTAGATGTCTTATGAAAGAATTTCAGGCTCATTGCTAAATTTTCTAGAATTTGCAGACAAGTAAAACTCCTAGTATGTGAAAAGTAGACATAGTGGGATCTTTTTCCCCCTTTCCCCTAAGTTCTTACCAGGTGATGAGTCTGGGAGACAAAAGCATCAGAAGTGATGAAGCAATACAGAAAATTCTGTTGACTCAGTTATAGTCCTGCACGAAATTCAACCCCTCCAAAACCAAGGATGTGCTCACTTGGAGGAACAAGACAACAGATGAAGCAGCAGAATGGCAACCATTTATGGTTCTGTTATGTACCCACTGGGTGACCTTGAGAAATTGCGCTTATCATACAGGACATCAGTTTTTTCACCTGGAATTGATGAGGGTAAAGGAATATGGATTAGCAACTCCTTACTCCTAGTAATGTCATATTTAAAAATGGTTAATAATTGAACAAAAGCATACAACTGGGATTATCCCCATTATTTTACATATTCCATTAAGAATTAGAGAGACAATGGGAGAGGCCAAACTGATGCTCTACCTCCCACCCCCATCATGGGGCAAGTATGACCCCTGAGAATCCCAGCAATGTTTGGTGAGCTGCCTGAGAGAGTCCAGACTTAGTGCTCTGCCTCCAGTCACTATTGCAGAACTAATCTAACCCTCAGGAAACCCAGGGATGTTCAGTGAGCTTCCCTGCAGGGATGAGGCTTGGCACTCCACTTCTTGCATTGAAAATGACAAGACAAATGAGCAAAATGCAATCTGAGAACTCCACTCCACCCAGAACAAGTCCAGGAGACATCAACATAAAAGAGTTTAGAAGTCACACACCTGAAATTTCTGAAATGATAGCAACTGAAGTAAAAAAAGGCTCCTCCCTTTTTGCTCTTGTTGTTTATACTATTTTCCACTGCTGCAATAAACTGCTGCCCTCTGCCATGGGCCACTCAGCATGAATATAAATATATCTATCAATACTTTGTTATATAACTAGCTGCAACTAATAGCTAAATATAAGTACTGTATTTACTGCTGGGGTCAATGGTGTGTATTCTAATCTCAGCACTAAGGTTCTGTTTCAAAATGAAAAGGAAAGCCAAATGTGGTGGCCACACCTGTAATCCCAACACTCGGGAGGCTGAGGCAGGAGGATTATTGCAAATTCGACACCAGTGTGGGCTACAAAGTGAGTTTGAGGCCAGTCTGAACTGCATAGCAAGACCCTGTCTCAGAAAGGCAAAAGAAGAAAGGAAAATGAATGGGGATGTACCTTAGTGGTAGAATGCTTCCCTACAATGTATACAGGATAGACTGAAACCTCCACAAACTGTCAACTATAAACTTTCCTCCTTAATTTTGAGTGTTCAGTTTTTTGTTCCAACAATGAGATAAAAGTAAAATAAAAAATGAAGTAAAAAACCCCAAGTACACCAGGCTATAGAATAAATCAGATCAGAAATAATCTCTCATGTAAAAAAAAATGATAACCATAATGAAAGAATTACTTATTTTAGTATATCAAAAGAAGACATAGATAAAAAAAATAGAGGAGCACAGAAAAATGATGGAAACCTTGAATGAACAATATAAGAAAGAATTAAAATGCATGAAACAGATTCAAGGAGATATCCAGGAAATTAATGATTCCATTAAAATCTGGCAAAAACACTTGAATGAAACTAAAGGTAGACTTTTAGACCTTGAAGACAGCATTGCACCTAGAGATCCTGAAAAAGAATATCTCTTAAAAATAACAAGGAAGCAGGAAATAAAGATTCAACAGCTGGAAGATGAAGCAAAGAAAATAAAATAAGACTGGTAAGTGTCAACAAAAAAACAGGAGACCATATGTATGACATAAAAAGGCTACTTGCAGAAGTAATAGTAGAAAATTTCCCAAGCATGGAAAAAGAAACTCACATACAAAAAAAGAGGCATATAGAACTTCAATTAGCCATAATAAAAATATATCTACACCAACACACATAATAATCAAGAGTCCAGAAATTCAGCACAAGAACAGAATATTAAAAAGTGTTTGAGAGAAGAAACAGCTCACCTATGAAGGAAACTCATTAGAATTATAGATTTCTCAACATAAACCATCAAACCAAGAAGATCTTTGAGTGAAGTTTTTCAGATTTTGGCAGAAAACAATTTCTAAACTAGACTGATGTACCCTGCAAAACTATCTTTCAAAATTAATGGAAAAATGCTATATTTCCATGACAAAGAACAACTGAAGAAATTCATGGCCACCATAGCAACCCTAAAAAGGATACTGAAAGACATTCTAGAAAGAGGAAAAAAAAATGACCACAATTCCTAGAAAAACAATAGAAAGAAAACACCAAGCAGGGTGAAAAATTAAGCAGAGGGGAAAAGTAGGGAACCAACAGTGGGAAAATAACATGACAAATATAAGCCAATACATATCAGTAGTAACCATTAACATAAATAGCCTCACTTCACCAATCAAAAGAAACAGACTGGCAGAGTGGATCAAGAAACAAAATCAAACAATACACTGAATACAAGAAATACACTTAGCTCAAAAGGAAATTCATAGACTGAAAGTCAAAGAATGGAAAATAATACTCCATGCAACAGGAATCCAGAAAAAAGCAGGAGGAGCTATTCTGGTTGCAGACAATCTGAACTTCAAACCAAGAATGATCAAAAGAGATAAAGAAGGTTACTACATACTTACTAGAAGAAAATTTCGAGGAAGAGATAACAAAATACATATGGACCAAAAGTAATTGCAACCAACTATATAAGACAAATTTTTACAGACCTGAAAAATCTAATCAGCAATAACACAATTGTAATGGTGGACTTTAACATCCTATTTTTACAAAGATATAGATCAACTGGACAAAAAATTAGCAAAGAAATAACAGAACTAAACTAAACTTGTGAACAAATGGACTTAGTAGAACTTTACAGAGTTTTCCATCTGACAACATCAGAATACACATTCTTCTCAGTTGCACAGAAGACGTTCTCTAAAATAGATCATACACTAGCACATAGTACATGCTTAAGTAAATGCAAAGGAATTTAAATTATCCCATGAACATTATCAGATCATAGTGCAAAGAAAATGGAAATAATTGACAAAAGATTTGCAAAAACTCCATAAACACATAGAAATTAAATAACATACTCCTGAACAAGCAATGGGTCACAGATGAAATTAAAGAAGACATTAAGCAATATTTACAATAAAACAAAAATTCAGGTACAATTTATGGGAACCTATGGAATGCAATGAGAGCAGTCCTCAGAGGGAAATTTATGGCAGTGAATTCTCACATCAGGAAAACAGAATGAGCACAAGTAAACAATCTTATGCTGCACCTCAAGCTTCTAGATAAAGAAGAGAAAGTCAGGTACAAAGCCCAAAGAAGGGAAAAAATTATACAGAGCAGAGCAGAAATAAATGCAATTGAGACTAAGAAAATAACACAAAGAATTAATGAATTGAAGGGCTGGTTTTTTGAAAGAATAAATAAAATTGATAAATCCCTAACCCACCTTATCAAGAAGGAAAGAAAAAATTTAAATCCATGTAATAAGGAATGAAAAGAGAGAAATCACTACAGATCCAGTGGAAATTCAGGGGACCATCAATACTTATTTTGCTAATATTTACTCTCACAGGATGGAAAATACAGAAGAAATGGGCAGATACCTACATACATATGACTTATCAAACTGAATCAAGAAGATATAAAAATCGTGACTAACCCAATATCAGCCAACGAAATTGAAAATGTAATTAAAAAAAAACTTACCAACAAAGAAAAGCCTAGGTCCTGATGGATTCACAGTGGAATTCTACAAGAAATTTAGAGAACATTTAATGCCAATTCTCCTCAAACTCTTTAATGAAAGGAAAGAGAAGAAATTCTCCCTAACTCATTCCTGGAGGCAAGTATTATGCTGATACCAAAACCAGAGAAAGACCCAAACAAAAAAGAGAACCTCAGGCCAGTCTCCCTAACGAACATATATACAAAAATTCTCAATAAAATACTAGCTTATTGCATGCAGCATATCATCAAGAATGTTATACGTCATGACCAAGTGGAATTCATCCCAGGAACACAGGGATAGTTCAACATACACAAATCAATAAATGTAATACACAATATCAACAGAACCAAAGACAAGAATCACATGATCATCTAAATAGATACAGAAAAAGCTTCTGAAAATGTCCAACACTACTTCATGACAAAAATCACGCAGAAAATTGGAATAGAAGGACTTTACCTCAATCTGATAAAAATCATCTATGACAAACCAATGGCCAACATCATACTAAATGAACAAAAACTGAAAGCTTTCCCTTTAAAATCAGGAACAAGACAAGGAGTCCACTGTCATCACTCCTACTCAAAATCATTCTGGAACATTAGTCAAAGAAATTACACAAGAGAGAGAAATAAAAGGAATAAGGATAGGAAAAGAAGAAGTGAAATTATCATTATTTGCAGATTACATGGAAGGCCCCCTATACTCTGCCCAAAACTCCTAGAATTAATAAATTCAGTAGCATATCTAGATACAAAATTAATTCTCAAAAATCAATAGCATTCCTGTACACAGACAACAAACTCACTGAGAGAAAAATTAGGGAAAACACACCTTTTACAATATCATCCAAAACCATGAAATACTTAGGAATCAGTCTAACAAAGGAACAGTGAAAATTGCAGTACTCTGAAAAAAGAGATCAAAGAAGATTTCAGAAAATCAAAAGATATTCCTTGCTCATGGATAGGAAGAACCAGCATTGTGAAAATGGCCATACTCCCAAAATTGTAATACAGATTCAATGCAATTACAATCAAGTTAGCATTAGTATACCTCATAGAGCTAGAGAAAACAATCCTAAAATTCATCTGGAACAAGAAGAGACCCAAAATAGCAAAAGCAACATTGGGCAAGAAAGACAAGACAGGAGGAATCACAATCCCTGACTTGAAATTACACTACAAAGCTACTGTGATAAAATTAGAATGGTATTGGAAAGAAAAACAGACCTGAGGTTCTATGGAAGAAACTAGAAGATGCAGTCACAACCACAAACACACTCAGCACACCCCCTTATCTTTGACAAAGGGGCCAAACATATTCACTGGAGGAAAGATAGCCTCTTCAATAAATGGAGCTGGAAAAACTGGCTTTCCACCAGCCAAAGACTAAAACTAGACCTATGTCTAACATCATACCCTAAACTAGAGTCAAAATAGATCAAAGATCTAAATATTAAAATAGAAACACTAAATATACTGGAGTGAGAAAGTAGGTACAAATTTTGAAGACATAGTGGTAGGCAGAGAATTCATGAACAAGAACCAAACTGCACAGGAAACACTTCAAAGAATCAACAACTGGGATCTCATCTTATTGAAAAGTTTTTGTACATCAAAAGAAATCAGTAACAGAGTAAAATGACAGCCCATGAACTGGGAAAAAAATTTTAGCAAACTGTCCCTCTGGAAAAAGACTTCTACTAGAACATACAAAGAATTAAAAACTATCAGGCCCCCCAAAATCAGAGACCTAATCCAAAAATGGGCATCTGGGAAGCATACATACTTCTCAGATGAAGAATTACAAATGACAAATAAATACATGACAAAATTTTCAACATCATTGTCAAACAAGAAATACAAATTAAAACAGCACTGAGTTTCCATTTCACCCCAGAAAGAATGGCTATCATTAAGAAATCAACCAATGACAAATGCTGTCGGGGAAAGGAACCCTTCTTCACTGTTGGTGAAAGTGTAGACTGGTACAACCACTGTGGAAATCAGTGTGGCAAATCCTCACAAAACTAGGATTAGAAGTCCCATTCAACCCAGTTATTCCCCTTCTGGGTATTTTTCCAGAAGAACTGAAAACATCATACCACAGGAATATATGTGCACCCATGTTTATAGTAGCTCAGTTTGTAACAGTTAAATCTTGGAAACAAGCCACATGCCATTAACTGAGGAGTGGATAAAAAAAGTGGTGTTTTGTGTTTTTTTTACAGTGGAGTATTACTCACTGATAAAGAAAGATAAACTCAAGGCTTTTATAGGTAAATGGATGCAACTAGAGACCATACTCATAAATGAAATCAATCAGACCCACATGTGTAAGAATCATATTGTCTCCCTAATGTAAGAACCTGAAAGAGTTAATCAAATCTGAATGGTACAATAGATATTGTGAAAGAGAAAGAAACTTAAACGGAAAGAACAACTGAGATGAGGAACAGGAAATAAAGAAAGAAGGAAGTGAAAAAAATATATATGAACTAAGATAATTGTACTACTAATTTCTATTAGTTTATTGAAAGGAACAGTTAATATTTAACTGTTTGGTCAATCTTGCATGCCTATATGTGGTAATCTGAGCAACAACTTTGAAGATAACAGTATGTAATACAACAACCATTGTTAATTTCCTATCATCTTTTTTTTTGGAATTCTGCACCATTTTTACTGTTTTTGTGTTTTGTTTTTGTTATTTTGTTTTGGTTCTTTTCTCTTTAAAACAATAAAAGAATTACAGAGGCAAACTTAATAGTTAAATCCTTTTTTGATAGATGCATGTTTGACACCTGGTTCTACCATATATGAGCCATACAACTTTGTAAAAGTAATCTGCACTCTCTGGGCCTTACTTCCCTCATGAATAAAATAGTGGTGAGCAATAAGAGATAGGGTAGATATGCATAATGGGTGTGAAATTCTTACTCCCTCTAAAAACTATAAGGATTAAATCAGATAAGAAGAAAAATATAAAGACTGAGCTCAGTGCTTTTTCCGTTAGTCAAAATGGCTTGTTTATACCCTTGATTAAGGGGCTGCCATGTTTCAGCATAGTCAGTCTAAAACATTTCATACTGTAAACTTGGTCTAGACTTCAAGGATTTGGTCAATGAATTTGTCTCTTCCTCTTCATCTCTTTCCGTGAATTTAAAATTTTACTCTGTTGTTATAAAATAATAAAAGCTTAACTTAGAACATTTTAAAAACAAATAGTGAAACCACTATGCTATAATTCCATAATCTATTCAACCAGGATTATCCATTGTCTTCTGTGAATTCAGTTCCTTGCACTGTAGCACTACACAAGACAGACAAACCCTGTCTCTCTACAGCTGACATTCAATTAGGGAGAGCAAACCAGTGGACAAATTAATCAATGAAAAATGTTAGGTGCTGATAAGTGCTGCGGATGATTTGAAAATAAAACAGGTCATTGTGACAGAGACTCAGCCACACTAGACTAAATAGTTGGGAAAGCTCCCTTAGAACAGATGACTTTTGAGATGAGACCTAGGTGGAAAAAAGCAAAGTTTTGCAAAGTTCTGAGATAAGCATGCTTGAGGCAAACAGTGCTTCCAAAGCCCAAGCTTTGAAAAGGAAAAAACATATGTTTGAGAAACATAAAGAGGCCATGCATCTGGAATGTAATGAGCATAGAGAGAATGATATTAGAAGAGACTGGAGACAGAAGCAGAGGTTAGGTAACAGCAGTCCATGTAGCTTTTGTGTTTTATTCTAAAACAAAGGTTTGGATCTTATTCCAATACAAAGAATGGTTATCATAAGGCTCCCAAGTTTATAAGATACTATCAGTGTATAGGAAAGACCAAAGACATGAGCAAAAGCAGGGGACTCAGAGGAGAAAGAATTGCAAAAGTCAAGGAAGGAGAGGTTGCCTGGTTAATGAGATACTGGAAGAGACAAATGGACGGTTGAGGTGTGTGTTCTAGGAAGACAGCAGAACTTGTTGATGGGTTGGATGTGGGGTTTCAGGAAATCTGCAAAGACTCTTGGTTTTGACCTAAATGACTGACCATGGGGGGAGACTAGAAGAGACGTAGGTTTGGGTTAGGGGAGGAATGCAGGCAGCTGGCAGAAGGAACCAGGGCTCCATTTTGGCAATATGGCATCTGAGATACCCATTAGACATCCACGTGGAGATGCGGACAGGCTACTGAAGGTCTGCGTTCAGGGATAAGTGGAAACAAGTGCTATGAAACAGTCATTAACATGACTGATGAAGATCACCAAGGGAGAGACTATACATGAAGCAGAGAGGACCCACAACAGAGCTACGTGAATCTCCACTTTAGAGAGTTTGAGGTAAGGAGATCAAGAAGCCAATGAACAAACAAAAAGACTGAAAAGGAGTCAGCTGTGAAATGGGAGGAAACCCAGAAGAGTGAGGAGTCCTGCAGTCCAGGAAGAGAAAGTGCTAGGAAGGGACCCAGTCAGATGCTTCAGAGATACTGAGCAAGAGGTGTATGAGGAACTGACGATTGTGTTCAGGCCCATGAAGTACAGGGATGATCCGGACAACTGGAACTGCTGAACACATCATGCAGCCTTTGAAGATAAGCAGTTTGAGATCATGGACAGCCAGGAAAAGCACCATGAGTATGGTCACAGAACACACAGTCCTTCTCCTGCTGAGCCACTGGAGAGAGTAGTGGCCTCAGGAGAGCTCCATGTGCCCTTGTGGTTGTATAGGCTATCATTAATTACAGGGCTCCTCCCTTTTCCTTCCTCCCCACACAAACTTTCCCCTGTGGGACTTGAAAAAGTTTTCCCAGCCTGCAGGATTGGGCAGACTGACTCAGATGCAAATAAAAATTGTATCTATCTGGCCGGGGTAATATTTTGTACAGAAACCTAAAAGGCTTTTAAATAGCTGTTCATTTATTTTAAAAAGCAAAGTATTATGGGTATCTCCCTGAATATAAATAATCCAGGCATCCCGTGTTTCTATTTGTGCTCTGTTGACTGCACCAACCATTTTTCAAAGCTATGAATAACACTTGGAGGTTAATTCTAATAAGTAAATAACTTTGAAAAACACAAGAGAAGAACTTCTTGGAAGCATTAAACATAAATTCTGATATCAGAGTTACTTTTTGTTGTGATAAAATAGTTCACTTATGCTTTTTTGTATGATTTTGAATCCTTCATGGAAGCGACTTATGTTAATTAAAAATGTTAGTATCACATATTGGACCATAAATGCTTTCTCTCTGAGAATAAAAACTAAGTTTCCACAAGCTTATGGAAAGAGATATTGCTCTGTAGCCATGGTAACAAGTAGACATAGGAGCAGATTTTAAACTCCTGCAATTGATCAATGACAAGTCATCTCAGAGAAGCTGCTTTACAGGATACTGGGTCAGCGTTAGCCCCCCACTTCTGAAAGCTGGGCAAAGGGAAAGAAGCTGCCTACAGAAACAGTCTTTGAGCATCGCCACTCATCCAAACTCACGTGACTACACTTCTACAAATGATATCAACTTCCTTTGGCTGCTAAAAGTCCATCAGTCCCTGAATGCCCAGTTTCCCAGAAGCCTTATATAGAATCAGTAGGACAAGAGGCTGCCTGATCAGCCTGCCCATCTCTTGCTATAAGAAGATATACTCTTATTGTTGTTATTATTCTTACCTCATCTTTATGACATACACTGTATACATTCACTGAGGCTATTAGGTTCCCATACATGGCATATCTTAATTCAAATCCATCCCTCTTCCTTCCCCTCCCCCTCTCCCTTTTCTCTCGGTCTCTTGGATCCTTTCCCATTTGCAAAACATCTATTTCCTCATTTCCTTTTATCCACTGTTTCTTATTCTTTTCATTTGTACTTTGCCTTACTCAAATGAGAGATACCATGCGGTTTAAATTTGTATGAATGGTTTATTTCACTTAACATTTTCCTGCAAGTCTCTCAAATGCATCCTTGTTTATAGCTAAGTAATAGTCCATTATGTATAGATACTTTTTCTTTAATCATTCATCTGTTGATGAGTACACTGGCTACTTGTAGAATTTAGGTATTATAATTGTACTTCTATTTAGAAATAGAAGGAGGGAGATGGGAGTGAAGGGAAAGAGGACTGAAAAAAGATAAGCTGTGTTATGTACATGTATCCACTCCCCAAGTTGTAAATAAACATCATGTACTGCAAACATATACTAATAAGAGAAAAATATCCCAAATGAAGGTAAACACTATATGTCATAAACATGAGGTAAGGTTAATAATATCAACAAGAATGAAAATAGAGGGGCTGAGGATTTAGCTCCATGGCAAAGTGCCTGCCTGGCAAGCGCAAGGTCGTGAGTTCGGTTCCCGGAACCAGAGAAAAACCAAAAAAAAAAAAAAAGCCAAACAAAGAATGAAAATAGAAGAAAGGGATTTAGAGGAGGAGGGAGAGACATGAGAGGGAAGAGAGTTAAGAAAGAATCAAGTTGCATTGTATACATGTACTCACTTCCCAAGATGATTATAATTGCATACACAACCAGCATGTGCTTAAAAAAGAGAACAAAAAGGTAAACTCAGGCTTGTCTTTTTCTTTCAGGTGTTGAGTGATGGTACCATTATCATATGAGTTCTCTGTCTCCTGTTTAAACATGGGGAACTGTCTTAGTTACTTTCTTACCACTGAGACACAATACCAGACACCCACAATGGTAAAGAGGAAAGATTTGTTTCAGCTCGGAGCTCATAGACAGCAGGCTCCCAGGTGGGGCAGCATGGCAGAGCACAGTGCAGAGGAAGCTTGCTCATGGCATGGCAGTAGAGTGAAAACATTCAAGGGAAGAGGAAAGAGAATTATACCCTTCCAGGCCATGCCCCAAGTGATCCACCCGCTCTGACTAGGTTCCACCTCCCAACATCACATTTAGCTATAAATTCACCCACTAATTAGTAGCACACATCCGCAATCCAGTCACATCCCAAAGGCCCCATCTATGAGCACGTGAGGCTTTGGGGGGACATCTAGATATAAACTATAACAGGAGGACAAACCAATCAATTGATTCATCAATCTTATCACCGTGCTTGGTGCTAAGGACCACAAAGGAACATACAGCATAGTCCATGTCCCAGAGGAAGTCTCAGACCAGAAGACACATGGCTAGAATATGGTATCATACTTACAACAATAGAAGAACATGCCAAGGGCTACAGAAGGCTACACACAGAAGTATTAAATTTGGACTGGGAAAGGAAGGCCCAGGAAGCATTTCAAAGATGATGTTTAGGTTGGAATTTGCACAATAGATATTAGTTTTCCAGATAAGATAGGGGGAACAGAGAAGCCCTAGCAAAGTGGCAGCATGAGTAAAATCATAGGAACATGAAAAAGAGATGTTGAGGGATACAGTAAATGTGGCCACTCTTGGGAAGGAGAGATGAGCAGAGAAGGGATAGATCTATGAGAACCCCATGCCATTTCTTGGCAGAGTTTAACCTCAAAGGGCTGAAGATTTCTCACTGATAACATAGAATTAATACTATTACCTGCCTCTCGGGACTGCTGTGAAGATTAAATAAAATGATGCCAAACATAAATATTGGCACATCTTATGCATCCAAGCAAAATCATGTGTGATTTTATTGGATCTTGTCCTGAAGATTTTGAGGTGCAGGAGAACAAGTTGCTTGTGTTTGAATTTTGGAACAGCAAGGCTGCCAGGAATGTGAGCTGTTTACTTTTGAAAAAAATTCAGGAAATAATCATACAGGCTGAGCATCTCTAATTGAAAAATCCAAAATCCAGGGGGCTGGGGATTTAGCTCAGCGGCAAAAGCGCCTGCCTGGCAAGCGCAAGGTCGTGAGTTCGGTTCCCGGTACCAGAGAAAAACCAAAAAAAAAAAAGAAAAATCCAAAATCCAAATGTTTTTAACAACAGTGTGATACTACAAGTGGAAAATTCCACACCGTGGAACCTTGTTTTATGTCCAAAATTTTTAAAACATTATATAAAACTATTTTCAGTCTATGTGAGTTTGGATGTGAAACATAACTGGTTGTTTTTTGTTTAGGCTAAGGTCCTATCCTCAAGACATCTCATTATGTATATGCAAATTTCCAAAATCTGAAGAAATAAAAAATCTGAAACACCTCTAGTTCCCAGTGTTTCAGATGAGAGATATGTAGTTAGCAACTCTGAGCCCTTACTATGTACTAGGTGCATCTATCTGTTAACATGTAGTGACTCATCAACCACAACAAACCTATGGCACTATTGTTATCCTTATTGAAGAGGTAGATCCCTTACAAAGAAAATGAAGTGACTCCAGGAAGCTGAAGACTGGAGGTTTTGTACCCAAAGAGTCTATATCAAGACTCAGATCAACACCAGTGCAAAGCTATGAAATTGGAAACAGTGTGTGCTTGGGTAGAACTGAATCAGATATGTGCTCATTCACTTCTTGAATGATACCACTAGGGCTGAGCAGGAAGGCCAGCCAATGTCCCTGCTCTTGAGGAGCTGCCAGCAATAACAGCCAGCTCCTACAAAGCTCTTGCTGTCTACCAGGTACTGTTCTAAGCACTTTACACTTAATAGCTTATTTAATACTCCCTAAATAAGCTGATAGGCAATGTGATTATGCTTATTTTACAAGGAGAAAACTGGGACATAGTGAGGTTGAGTTGTCCTACCAAAAATCACATAGGAAGTAGTAAACTGAGATTTGAATTTGGGTGGCAAGACTACCGGAATGGTTGTCCCTTAACAACAGCTACACCATGTCTAGGGAGCTGCTCCCTGCAGTGCAATCCCAGACATCCATTCTTCAGCTGTAGCTTGTACTCTCACACACATCAGCATCACTGTGCACACCATTTAGTTCAGCTGACATTTTCTGCATTGCCAGACTTTCTCCCAAAAGGAAATATTGCAATAATTGACATTCTAGCTCAATGTCCTTATCTTGTTATAGACCAGCACTGTGAGTATCATCCTTTTCATGGATGAAAGCAATTCCACACAAATTTATCACACTGATAATTATGCACAGCCATACACTATGTAATGATATTTCAGTTGATGATATGACGTGTGGTTCCATAACATTAAGTAAAATAAATCAAACACACAAGCTTAAATATCACATGGTTTCCCTTGTATGAGGAGCCTAAATTATAAATAAAAAAGCAAAGTAAAAAGTAAAAGGTAGATAATAACAAGTAGGGAGATAGCTCTTTCTCACATGGGAAGGAGATCGAGATAGAGGGAGTGGAGAAGAGGGAAGGGAAAGGGGATGAGAAAGGGAATTAAGATGTGTTCTGTACCTGTACCAACTCCCCACAAGAAATGTAAGCATTATGTGCTACTAATAAAAGATAATTTAAAAGATTAGAGTGGAGCTGACACATTGCAGTCACCTAGTGAGGTTGGAGCCATTGCAGTGCATTAGTCACATGCTGGTGATGACCCTGGGGCAAAGAAACCTACTGACCTGCCATTGCGTAAATGTACTCTGAGAATCATTTTGGCCATTCTTTTAAGATTATGATACACAGTGTGTTAACTATTGTTGTTCTCTAATTGTTTTGTTAGGAAATTTTGCTTCATTTCTTCATAGAAGTAAGAAGAGTGCGTTTTATATTTTCTTTATTAATATCTACTTGTATTATATGACAGTATTATAGTAGAGAACATGTAGTTATAGCAAACACAGAGCAGTGCATAATACTTGATTAAAAAACTACACAGTTGACTTATATGTTTATCAAATTACACTTTTTATCATACTTTAGAATGTACTCTTTCTACTTAAATGAAAAAAGTTTCTTGTAAAGTAGTATGCCATTTTTTGCCACCAACAGCCTCATTTATCCAGAGTTGATTTGTCTCTTGATTTCTCAGAATGTGCCCCTGCTATTAGATGACACATGAGGATAACGAGGAAGGAAAGGAGCAGGACACTAGAAAAAAGCCAGCAGAGTAACAGGAAATAACAGGAAGTCCTACATGTGTCTGGAGCGGGGGACCAGGTCCTAGATGTGACCTAGAGACCTGTGGGATGAGGAAGACTTCTGTGGGCTGAAAAGCAGGGAATGAGGAGCAATAAAGACCTTTGCAGGCCATCGGGAGATCACTTGCACACCCTGTAAGTAAAAAATCCTACATGTTTGGGAACCAAGGAAAAAATACATGAGCAGAAGGAAAGACTCTCCTGGGAAGGCTCCAAGAGCACGGCATAATGTATAACTCATGCTAGATAAGAAAGAAAACATTCTGCCACGCAGAAGTTTCTCCTGGGATTCCACACTGTGGTTCTCTGCTCTAGCACCCTCCAGTAGGTGCTTGCTGGGTTTCTGAACTGATCTAGTCAAGGACCAAATCAGACAAACAAGTCCAAGGCAGGGTTAAAACGTTGCTTTTACTGTGCTTTAGGCTAAATCATTCACTGAATTAGGCTCAGGTCCAATATCTGGACCCTGGACTTCTGTGCAGTTTATAGGAAATCCTGGAGCACAGGAATTGCATTCAATGGCCAAGTGTTGGGAGACAAGGGAAGCAGGGAGTGAGCATTTATGCACAAGTACCCGATGCACTTTACAAACATTATCCCCTCCTTTAGGCTCACACATCCTTTCCTGGGGGAACTGTGACTCCCCTCTTCACTTGGGAGCAAAGTCAGACTCAGTGAGGCTGTGACTCACCCTGAATGACAAGGTAGTAAATACACAGCTTCCCCAGATGAGGCGGCGCTGCCTTATAAAAGCTGGCCCTTTGAACCCAAAGATTGTCCTGCCCAATGGCAATTCTAACCCGAGCTGCATCACTGTCTGCTCAAAGCACTGTACTGAAAGGGATGACAGAGGGAGGAAATTAAAAAGATAAAGCAAGACTGAGAGAGATAACTGCACTGAACTTGAGGGTGAGGGAAATGGTTTTGACTTTGACTCTGCCTCTTAGCACATTTGCAGTCTAGGACTTTTCTCCTTACCTCTCTAAGCCTTGCTTTGCCAGTCTGTTAAACTGGGGAAGCGTGTTGTAATAATTTCCTGCAATGTCCATTAATTCCCAAGCTGTATTTGCTAGCTGCATAGCCTTAAGAAAATTTTCTAAAACCTTAGGATTCCATTGTCCTCCTCTGTAAATGGAGATAATAATAGTTCTTACCTCAAAGATCTGTTTAACGATTTAAGGAAATAGTGTATATAGAGTGTCTGAAAGTTTCTAGATCATTGTAATGGTGATTGATAACTATAATCATTATTACAGTTAGCCCAGGATTTGACACACCGTAGGTGCTCCACAGATGCTATGTGGCCCAAGATGATGTGGCAAGAAAGAAAAGAGAAACTGGTCAAGTGCAGAGCTGGAAATGAGAGAAAGAACTTGGTTGTCCCCATTCAGGCGGGCAGGTAATGCTGGAGGCCCATGACTCCCCCATATCCCACCCCTTCACCCCACTCCCACTCTTAGGAGCTTGATTCTCCATTACTTCCTTGGCCTCTGGAAAGTTCCTCATTGACATTCTCAGCAGGGAGTAGTGCTGTTTCAGAAGCTCAATGATTTTAACAAAATGAAACAAAACCCTCTGGCAGTAGTTTGCCAGCCTGTGGCAAGCATTTCTGAAGAAAAATGGCATTCCAGGAGCTGTTAGAGGACCCAGGCATCAGTCAGCCAACTGTAAAAATGATGAACCATCCTAACTGCTGCACCCTCTGCCGTGATCTCCCTGGCCTATATATCACTCTTCTGACTTCCCAGACAACTGGAAGGTCTTTGAAATCAAACAGGGGTTCACCATTGAGTCACTATATGAACTCGGGAGAACTGTTTCGCCCTATGACCACCACCACTTCGATTTCCTTGTGAGTAAAATAATGGGAGTGAACGAGATTAGCTCAGTCTCCAAGCTCATCAGTCTAGAATCTGAATACTATTCATGGGAAAGGGGATGACTTTGGAGGCATCTGCTTGTAGCTCTCTAGCTAAAGAGTTCTTACATATGTGAAAACTGTGTGCATGATTGTGAGCATCATTCCAGAGGAGAGAATGATAGCTTTTATTGAATGCTCTAAAAGATTCATGACCCAAAAAAGTGCTGTGAGGATTACTGGTGTCTGTGTGCTCTGGGGTCTCTTACTTGGCTGCATTGATAACCTGTTCGTGACACTGTCTGGAGCCCATTGATTTGGACTGAGCCGCCCTTACTCGGCCCAACAGACCGAACCAGAATGGAGTGACTCATGCTGATATTCTACACCATCAAGCCAAAAAACTAAGCTGTTTATCTGGAGAAATCAGAGCTGACAGCCAAATCCCCAAACTGGCCAATTTTTGCAAGTGTGAGGAAGTCCTCTCAGCTTTCACCTGTACAAGGAAAGTAGCTTTGAAATGACCAATTTGCTTTTCGTTGTCGATTTACGCTTTTTTCAGACTTTCTCTTTCTAAAAAGCCAAACTTCTCTGCTCTGCTGATCAGCCAACTCAGTCTCTTTTACACATTTGAGAAGAGTAAGCAAAAGGCAGTTAAGATCATTAAGCTAAACTTGTATTTTTATTTTTTGACAGTGCCAGCATGCCCTCAATGGAAACCTCAATGGAAACCACAAACCTTGGTACGTGGTTTCAAGTATAGTCACCTGTGTGCTGTTTTGGCCCCAGAACACATGGTTTTGTTCTGCTGGGCCTCAGTTTCCTCACCTGTGTGTGAAACAAGAGACAATGTAAATATAAGAATAAGAGAGATCCAGGATTACACACTCACTCTCTCATGAGCATGCTCTCCTGCCCTTCTGCCTGTTGCCATGGGATTACACAATAAGAAACCCTTGCTATATGCCAGTGCGGTACTTTTGGAATTACCAGTCTTAAATCAAATGAACTTCTGTTTCTAAGTCACCCAGTCTCAGATATTCTCTTTTTATAACAACATGAAACAGACCATGACACTAGCCTTGAGTCCTTGGCAGACTATGAGATCATACTATGCACATTTTAAAAGAAGCCCACATAAACAAAAAGCTATAAGAATTTATTCCCTGAGGTGATAGGGAAGGAAAAGTGCAGTTGAGATGGATTCCTAGAGAAAGTGTTATTGGAGATGGATTATGAACGATAAGTATGAACTCACCAAATAGCTGATGAGAGAAGGGCTCTACCCAGTAGCTAAAACCTCGCGGGCAAAGACTCAGAGGCAAGAGGAGAGTCTCGTACACTTGGTACCCATGGAATGCACATGACAGGTAAAGTAGAATAAGGATGAGACTTCAGCCAACCTAATGTAAATTCAAGTCCGTACTCTGTTCACTCTCTTGATGGCCTTAGGTAAGTAAATTAATTTGGATTTCTCAACTAGAACGTGATGTTTGAAGCCAATGGTTATAAAATTAGAGATTATAAAAATCCCGGTTTTTTAGAACTGCAGACCCTCAGACAACAATGGCAAAAGCTCTGGCTCAGTAGTTCTGGTTTGAGACCCAGGATTCTAATGCAGGAAGTATGTCGGCAATTCTCTGCAAGCCTCAAATATCCTACATCCAGGGTAGAGCCTGGTATAAACCTGGTGCTCCATCCGCCTTTTCAGTAATGAATGCAAGAATCAAACAAATCAGCTTCAATACAGCTTGTCCTGGAAGATGTTCCCAGAAGCAAAACGTGGTTTGCTAAAATATCTCTACACATTTCCCAGCACAGAGATGACACCCACCTCTCAGAGGATTCTTTACAGAGAAGAGGGGCTTAGGGGCATTTGCCCAATCTGGGAACATTAGTAGACTTCAGGATGGTGGGAAAGGCAAGGAGAGTCTTCAAGGACAAATTCTGTGGCTATTTTAAGCCTCTCTGTGTTGTCATTGTAGAAATAAGAGGAAGCAGGGGAAATCTGAAACCTGTGATTCGTTGCAAAAAGCAGCAAGCTATGAGGAATTACATCAGTACTCAGGACTCAAACACCTAAATTTTAATCCTGGAAAGTCACTTGACTTTTCTGGGCTTCAGTTTCCTCACCTACAAAATGGAAGTAAAGGCACCTACCTTGGAAGACTGTGTGAATTCAAGAGGAACAGGGATGACAAGTGTTCAGAAACATGAGGGAGATGGAGAGTGGATGAATAGAAGTCATTCCTGAAGTGAAAATAAGAACACCCATATAAGAACATACAGAGACTATTTCATCCAAGCTTGCTCTAAAAGTCAGCTGCCATCATCGGAATTGGCAAAGATTCAAAGACAGAGGGGGCTAGGTGAGAAAACTTCACAATGGAAAATGAGACACTTTGGCACTCTCTGATTGGAAGCTGTCAGCACTGGAAAGCTAGGGACGGCTGACTAGAACAGGAAGTCTTCTGTGATTGGTTCAGAGAGTGTGTTTGGCTTTGTCTGTTGATCCTGAGTTGAAAGCTGGGTAAGTGAAAAAAGGAAGCAGGCAGTCACTGGACCAAGTCTTACCATCCTAGGCTTATTGCTGCTGGGATTGTGGTCTGGCTAACCAGACAGGGTGCCTCAGAGGATATGGGACAGAGTCTATATAAGATCTAGTCAATGTCTATCCGTATACTCAGGATCTCGCCTGGTGCTTACTGTGCATTTAATCATTGGATATTTATTGAAGGCCTTCTCCATATTCTAGGCACTAAGAGCACTGCTATGGGCAGCCAAGTCCCCTGCCCCCTAGCACTGCCTAATGCCCAGCATTAGGCTGAATGCCAGACCTCCACAGTTGTGAAAGCTACATTGTCTCTGTATCCAAGTGTCACATGGTCTTTTCAGGCTGTGGTCCCTTCTGCAGTGGAGCTTTGATTTACTCACATGTCTTGAGATTACAAGCATTTTTTCCAATGATCCATAGGCCCCATTTTAGTCTCAGAGCCAAATTTCAGTAAAAAGCAAGCTTTCCACTGACCCAGAGTCATCTCTTCAAGTATGTCCAAGTTCTTACCATCCAGTCTTTGTACAGAGTAGATCCCTACAATTATGCCGTCTTGGGAACCACTTGCTTCTTCTGCTTATACCCTGGGCAAGGACTGTCACTGTGTCTGGAGCCAGGAGAAGCTAGTTTGATTCTTTGATTCTTTTAGGTCTCCAGAAGCCCTCAGTACCTCTTCCTGCACTGAATTAGCACCCAGGAGTGGCCTGTGTATCCAATGCCATGCTTCTGAAATATTGTGCTTCTTCTTCATCCAGGAAGCCTAATGCCTCAGCTTGATGATTTGCTTAGCTGAGCTTTGTATCACCCTCTTTTATCTTTCCTACTCTTTTCCCTGTCTTTCTTCCTGCTTTCACCATTTTTAGTAACAGGAGTAGTGAAAATAACTACCTTTAATTGAAAGGGTAGTTGCCAGGCATTTTGCCAAACACATAGACACATAGCACACCGTACACCTTTAATCTTCACAGCAGCTCTGTGAGGTGGGGACTGACATCATCACCTCCACTCTAAGGGAAAGAAACTGCTGTGAGGTAGATTATATTTCCCCCTAAACATGTACTGCAGCCACTAGCACCGCAGAATGTGACTTTATGATGACATCAGGCTTTTACAGAGATAAAGTTGAAATAAGAACTTTAGGATGGGCCATAATCTGACAGCTACTATTCTTTATAAAAAGAAAAAATTAAAGATACAGACAGGTAAAACAGAGACACAGGAGTAGACAGCCATTCACCAGCCAAGCAGAAAGGCCTAGGACAGATGCTTCCTCACAGCCTTAGGAAAAAAAACAATCTTGTCCACACCTTATCTAAGACTCTGGCCAAGAGAACTATAAAATAAATTCCTCTTGCATAAGGCACCAACTTGGGGGTCCTCCTTACAGCAGTTCTAGGAAACTAAAACAGACACTGATGTTCCAAGAGGTTCAAGTAGCTTACGTGGAACCACAGCAAGCCAAGCAGGGAAGGGAACACAGACACACGGTCACTGGGTGGCTGCTTCTGTGCTCCCTGGTTTCCTGTCTCATTAGTGAGTCTCACTTCCCATTATGTTCCTCCATCACTGCGCCTGCCCCTGGTTCTGGGTCTCTGTTTCACTCTGGCTTTTTCTCTTTCCCCAAGTCCTCTTACAGCCAATTCTCAGGGCTTTCTCTGAGACCTCTCACTTCCCAGATCTTCTCTCAGGAGGCTTCTGGGAACATAAACCTTTCTGTAGCCTACAGAAGACCCCATGTGAGTATGGTGAGAGAATGACAAGAATGTTTTTCTGAGACATGTATAAGCACAATGAGAACATATCTGATTTATACTAGTGACAGAGTCATAGATAGATCATAACTGTAGTGGAAAGGAATGACAAATCTCAGATAGAAGGTAGTGAACATAAAAATGTATGTTTCCCATCCAGCTTCATAGGCCTTCCCAATTTTACTGAGAGGTGCTTTGGGGTTAAGTACCTCTACAAGTACATCATGACAACCCCTGATCTGTGAGGTAACACTTTAATTTTGCGGTATTGTTGCTTAATGATTTCCTAGTGTTATGGTTTAGATTTGGAATGTCTTCCAAAATTCTGACATATGTGGAAGGTGACGGGACCATGAGGCACTATGGCTGATTTGCTGTTAGACTGTGGGGTCTGGTGAGAGGCAGGTCATTGAGGCTGTGACCTGGAAGGCCATCTCTCCATCCCCAAATCCTCCATTCTCTCTCTGCTCCTTAGCTGATGTGAAGTGGGCAGCTGTCCTCTGTCAGGCCCTCCTGCCATGCTGTTTCTGCTTTGGAGCCAGCAACCATGGACTAAACCCGATGCACCCACTGAAACCATAAGCCAAGGTAAACCTCTCCTCCTTTAAGTTGTGGGTATCAGGTATTTTGTCCCAGCAACAAAAATGTGACTTAGTAAGATACCTAGAATACAGGAAGTGTATCCTAATCATGTCTGAATCCACAAAACCACCAATGTCCAATTTAAAGTGCCTTCTCAATAATACTAGAAGGAAAAAATATATACACAGAAGTTGAACGACAGGGAGAAGAAAGAGAGGAGAGACAGCCTGGCAGGATCGATGCTCACCTGGATCTTTGCAAGCTGAAAGAACCTCCAAACAAGCCTTTCCAGCCTCAGCATACTGCTGTGAACAGGGCCCTCGATCCGTGATCAGTTTCTGTAAATCCATGTGACTTGTCCTCTTAATACTGAGATGGTAACAAAGCAGAGTAAATCTCAAAGATCAAATGTGACCTTCTTTAGCCATAAAAGGAAAACATTTTGTTAGCATTTTTATTTTAATGAACTTAAATTTAGGGTCATTCTGATAGATTCACCTATCCAATTTGACAGAGAGTGTCTTAGTCTGCTTTCTGTTGCTGTAACAGAATACATGAGATGAATAATTAATGAAAAGGCAGATTTATTTCTTTTCATTTTCATGGTCCTGGAAACTGGGAAGTCCAAGATAAGACCGCTGCATCTGATGAAGGCAACTGCTGCTTCAAATCATGATGGAGGGAAGGACACACATGGGAAGAGAAAAAGTAAGACAGCCAATGACATCAAGCTTGCCTTACAACAAGCAGTTCTCACGGTAACTAATTCAGTCTCATGAGAACAAGAACCCATGCAAAAATGTATGAATTCAGCTAGTCTTGGTGACGCAGGTTTGTGCCCAGTACTTTAGGAAGCTGAGGCAGGAGGATCACAATTATGAGTCTCACTTGAGCAACTTAGCAAGACCCTGTCTCAAAATAAAAAACAAAAAGAGCTAGGAATACAGTTCAGTGCAAAGGCCAAGTCTTCAACCCCCAGTACCTAAAAGAAGGAAATAAGACCTGTTTTCATGAGAAGCCACTTTGAAGATATCAATATGTAATACAACAAGCATTGTTAATTCCCTACCACTTTGCTTGTAACTCTGTATTGTCTGTACTGTGCTTGTGATGTTGTAAAATGTTGTCTGTCTGTTAATGTTTCCCTCCTTTTATCTTTAAAATTAAAAAAAGGAAATAAGGAAGGAAGGAGGAGGGAGGGAGGGAGAGAAGAAGGAAGGAAGGAGCAAAGGAAGGAAGGAAGGAAGGAAGGAAGAGAAACAGAAGAAAATTTGGTCGATATGCACAAAGTGGAATGGTTCCTATATCTCACACACTCATAGGTGGGGCTTTTCAGAGCTGGCTAGATCCCTGAGGTACCCCCTGCATTTCAAGGAAGAAAGAAAGAAAATGAGGAAAAAAGAGAGAAAAGAAAGAAGGAAAGAAAGGTATTAATCTGTTTATGCAAGTTCTATTCCCATAACCCAAACACCTCCCAGGAGGCCTCACCTCCCAACACTGTACATTGAAGAGTTAAGATTTCACCATATACACCTTTGAAAGACACACTCAAGCCACACAACAAGGTAATACAAAGAGGCCATAAACACTACAATGTGTCTTCTTTGCTTTCTCATTCAATTTAACAAGCATTTCCTGGGCCTCTACTCACTCTGTGCCTGGTGGAAAACTGGAGTTCAAGCAGCCCTCACGTGTGGGTGAGTCAAGATCATCACTGCACCCCCTGCCTCCCCAGGGAGTGGGAGTGACCAGGTTAAACATAAACAAGAACATAAACATAAACATAAACATAAACATAAACATAAACATAAACAAGAATCAGAGGCAGCTTCTTAAGCCCCAGGAATGCCCCAAACCCCTTATAGCTCCAAAGGGACAGGGGTGAAGTATGATTCATCTCTTACCAGGAAGATATCTGTGAACTTTGAGTTAAGACAGGAAGAGAAATAATCAGCCTAGTCCTACAAGCTTCCCAAGCTCTGCCAGGCTGAACCCTCTTTAATAGCACTGTGAAAAGTTGGCTGCTCAGGGCCCTGTCCTGTGTTGGCATCAACATCCAACAGGTTCTGTCCCACCCATGCCCTGGAATCAGAGATGCTACCTCCAGCCACATCACAGGAGTCCCTTCACTCCCATCCTCACACCTCCCTGGGGAACACAAGCATCCTTGACTGTTATCACTAGTTTGTGACAGTCCTATCACCCTGTCCAGAATGTCAGCTGTGGTCCCTGGCAGGCTTCATGTTTGGATGCTTTCTCCAGATCTTGCTTCAAGACTATGACTTTTCTTAATTGAACACTGACCCATGTGTCCAGCAAAACAGCCTCTGCTATTAGTCTCCAAATGGGCAAGAATCACCTCAGATTAAACACAGTGGCCTTTCAAGAGCTAAAGCTTTCGTCTTTTCTAATATTACAATCCTCTAAATAGCCTGAAAAGTACAACCAGCAGGATCTAGGAAATGGAGGTTTTAGGAGCATCTTTCTCAGAAGGCTCGGGTACCATCTATTATGAAAGCAGACAGATTATTCCCTATGTGGTTCTTTATTAAGGCCCAATAGGAGAATTGGAATTACACAGATCCCATGTGTATGCCTGCACTGACATGTTCCCATTTTCAACTGTGGGAATACAGTGGTAGTTCCCCTATTTCTGAGGGATAAATTCCAAGACCCCCAGTAAGTGCATGAAACCAGAGATGGTACACAGCCCTCAACATGCTATGGTTTTCCCTATATATTCATACCTATAACAGTTTAATTTATAAATCAAGAGTACTAAGAAATTAATAATAACTAAGAATAAAATAGATCAGTTATAATAATAAACTCTAATAAAAGTAAGGTGAGTTTTGTTTATTTATTTCAAAATATTTTATTTCACTCTACTCATTCTGTTCTCGTGATGATGTGAGATGACCAAGGCCTATGTGATGAGACAAAGGCAGTACACGAAGTAGGCACTGGGACATACGCTACTGCGTCAGAGTTCCTGGGACACAAGCACTGTGATATCACAGCAGTTGATCTGATCACTGAAACAGTGGGTGCTCATCAGTGGGGAGCACATACAGTATAGGTAAGGTGGACCCAGACAATTCAAGTCCCAGGAGAGCTCAAGACTTACAAATCATTTATTTCTGGAATTATTCACTTAATATCTTCAGACTGTGATCGACTATGAGTAACTAAACTGTAAAAACTGCAGCCAAAGATAAGGAGAAACTATTATGTTATTCAACTGCATTAAACCTTAAATGCTCTTATCTGGAATGGAGATAATTACATTGTATATTATTTTCCAGGGTCATCACAATATCCAGGTTGGAGGAAATGAGGCATAGAGTACTCTTAGTGCTTAGTTATGTATTTTGCCATGATTTTAAAATTTGGAAGAAGGAGGGTTCTTAGCACAGTGCCTGACCTCCTATGAGTGCTAAACTAACCATTCCATTCAAGCCGTGTTATCTGGGCTGCCTTATCTCTTAAAGTTGTTCATTTTTGCTCCTATATGGGGGTAGTACTACCTCATCCCTTGGAAATATGCTCCAAGACCCCCATTGGATGCCTGAAACTACAATAGCACCAGATCCTATAAATACTCCTTTTTGTCTTGTATGAATATCCCAATGATAAAATTTAATTTATAAATTAAGTGACAAAAGATTAAAAACAGTAATTAATAATAAAGTAGAACAATTGTAGCAATATACTCTAGTGAAAGTTTGCCTTGGAGACTTTTTAAGCTAAGTAAAGTAAGGGCTACCTGAACAAAAGCACTGCAGTACCACAGCAGCCAATCTGATAACTGAGAAGGCTGCAAAGTGACTAATAGATGGTAGTGTATGCAGCACAGATATACTGGGCAAAAGGAGATTCCTATCTCATGCAGGACTGAGCAGAGTGCGGCAAGATTCCATTGCAGCACTCACAATGTCCTACAATTTACAATTGTTTATTTCTGGAGTAAATAAGAAAATCGCTTAAAATATGCATATGTTTGTTGCTCCTGATGAGAATATAAGTTCCTTGGACATGAGGACTGTTGTCTAATGCAAGGTGTTCAATATAATTAAAGCTCAGAAAACAACTTTAATATTACTTTTTATTATAGTCACTATCTTTAGTATGTTAAATAGGATGTGTGGTTGCAAATGACAGAAACTTATCTCTTATCAGTGCAATGGATCAGTTTAGGCTGACCTTGGCTTTAGTCAAGGGACCCTCGGTGTCATCGGTACCTGGTAAATCTCAAACTCTCGAGTTTGCTTTCTGTGAAACTTCAGGCAGGCTCTTTTGTTACCTGATGGCAAAGTCAGTCACCGGCAGTCCAGAGCTCAATAATCGGCAACAGAGAAGAATTCTTTCTGGAAATTTATTTCTGGAATTGCTCGTTTAATATTCCTCTAACTGCTGCTGTCCACAGGTAGCCAAAACCATGGAAAGCAAAATCCCAAATAAGCGGGGAGCTGCTGCACTTCTCCAGGAGCTGCCTGCTAGGACTTTGTTTTCCAGAACTAGCATCAATTAAGCGGGTGGGAGAGACGGCAATGCCTCTGCAGGTAGTCTGGGAGAAGAGGAAGGGCAAGGGCAGTACAGAATCCTGGAGATTAGAAATACCCAACCCAGGCAGGCAAGAACCAGAAGGAAAGGGACAGCCTGGATTGATCCTAACTAAAGTTAAATTTCCCACAGAACAAATAGATAGAGATTCCTAGTCAAACTTAATTTAGAGCAAAGAAAATAAAGAACTGTGACTTTTTAGAATTCCTGCCTTTGTGGGATATATGGAGGAAGGAAAACAGGATAAATTGATGATAAAGTAAGCAGTGGGACACTGTTCTTTGTCATCTTTAGGAAAAGTTCCAAAAGAGGTTACAGAAGCTTGGAAGAGAGAAGTGTCAGTGTAACAAAAGAAAGGAAGAAGAGTAGCACAGGTTAGAGAATTGCACTTCCGGCGTCCTCTTGACTGGAGTGGTGTTTGGGTCATGAATTACTTGTTAGGAGGAAAGAGAAACAAAACACTTAAGCATCAGCCAAAGGTGTCACTCTAAGACAGGCGCTGCAGCTGGGTGCAGCCACTCCCTCCTGTGTGGGGGTCTCTCCCGGGGCCACAGATCTCTTGCTTTTCTCTTTCATTCTCCACAAGCTTGTGTCTCTCCTTGCCCATCAACATAGAAGATCCCATACAGCTGCTGCCAGTGGCAACCTCAGTCCCAAAAGCACAAGTCCTTGAATGCTCTAAGTACTCGCTCCTCCCTGAGGCAGTCTCCCCAAATTCCAAATTCACAGGAAACAGAATGTGATGGGTGCAATTCAGCCAAAGGAGTGCATCTCCTGGGTGGACTGTTCACCTTGGTCCAGTCACCTGTGATCAAGAAGAGGCAGAGCGAAGCACCAGGAAACAGGGCTACGAAGCACCCGATTACAGAGGTGGGGCTTTGAGCTGAGCTAAGCAGCGCCACGCAGCAGTCTGTCACCTGCCCCTCCCACCTTTCCCACAGTCACACAACTTTTACACCTTGGGCCATGGTTTCCTGAAACCATGGGCCTGTGGGTTTCTGGGTCCCACACTTCAGTGATGGAGTCTGCTCCTCCCTCCTCAGAGCCTCGAGACAAACCTCTATTACTTCATCCCTGTAGCAAATTTTTATGGCTAGTTTTAATTCAGGTATCTCAAGAAAGACGTTTATTTCTTTTTCTGGCCTGGGACAAATACTGACTGAATGAGTTGCCTGTCAGTTTTGTATTTCTAGAATATTTTAGCCCTTATTAAAGGCTTTGAAGACCATATCATTATTACTCAGAAAGATGGATTACCAAGGCCACATAGCTTATCAGAGATGAAATAACTCCAGCCCTCCTACCAAAACCATTTAGACCGGTCTTTCTGTCTGGTATAGACACTGTCACACTCTCTGTGTTTTCTTATCTTTGGGAAAATTGTTTAAATAGCACTTTGCCTTTTAAGGGATTGTGGGAGAAATAATTAGTACTTATTCATTGTCTGAAAATGGCAGGTTATAAAATGTAGCAATCTAGCTCAGTCTTCATTTTTAGATCTTTGATAGAACATGAAACTGTACTCTGCAATCATAGTAGAAAGGCTTTTGTTTATTATTCAAAGATTTCTTTGAGCCCTTGAGTTTTGAAATCTAGAGTCATACACTTGCACATTTTGTTGAATGTAAGCACTGACGTAGGTTCTTGACAATCCAGTGTTTCCATGCAAAACTTCTGACCATTGCTCAGTCAGTGTGGAATGAGGAAGGGACTCTTGGTCAACCCCCAGCCCCAGGTGTGGCCATTTGGCCAAACTGTCACTAAAGCAATGCTGTATCCCCTTGACTAAAATAATTGGCTTAGACCAGGTAGTCAAGCAAACCGAGGGGCATCAAACTTGAGGTTTGTGTTAGAACTTTCAGGAAAGAATTGTTCTCTATCTCCTGTGGCAGCTGAGTTTAGGACTACCCAGAGGCACTTTTGCCTCCATCTGGAAATGATTGTGCCTGAGGCTTCACAGAAAGCACACTTAAGAAATGAAGACTTATCAAGAACTGATGACAATAAGGATCTCATGTGTAAAGCCAATGTCACCTCAAACTTACCGATGATCAATCATAAAAACAATAGATTGCCTTTTTTTGCTAAAACTTTCCTGCCATTTGCAACAAAAGAAAACCTTGTATAACATTTAGAGGTAGTAGTTATATTAATTAATATATTAAATCAAGCATTTCCCTCCTCTTTGTCAAAAGATCAGCTAACTTTTCAAGATCCATTTCATGTGTCACCTTTTCCATGATTACACCCAGGCCATAGTTTGCTCCTTCTCCCTCTGTTCCCAGGAGACTCTGAACATCCTCTCTTTGTGCTTATTGTACATTGCAGGTTGTTGTGTGTGATTCGATGTCTTCCCCCAGACTGAGGCAGAGACGGTGAGTCAGCCTTCCCTGCATCCCCAACTCTCAAGTAGGGGGAGAAGAAGCCACTCAGTAAATATTAGCTAAATTACATGAGGAAAGAAAAGGATCACAGAGAGTCTCTCACTGGAGTTCTTTAAATCTTTGATTTGCTTTGTGTGCAGAATATTTGTTTTAATAACCACAGTTCTTTCTCATGGAGAAAGGTTGGAGCTTAATATCCTTTTCTCGGTGTCTTCAGTGCATTTTAGTGCCATTTAATTCTGAAAGAAATGCTTTACATTCAAGAAGCCCATCAGTTTCAACTAAACTAATTAAAATTAAATTGCAGATCTTTATATTCTCTTTACATTTTGCCAGACATTCACAACACGGGTAGCAGAAGTCCAGCCAGGTTTGAAGTTTTCCATTTCACCATTGCCTGCATTCACTCACTCACTCATTCTTACTTATCCATTTTTCTTCTTTTTGACTGTCTACTATGCTACAGGTTCTGGTAGAGCAACACCTCCTCATATTCTCATGTCTCTATATTTCTCTAGGAAACAACTTTTCAAACTGTATTGCCAGAGAACAGTTGATATTTACAGGATTATTTCAAATAGTCATTGTCACTACTGCTGCAATACACCTCTCTCCACCCAGGGCTCATTTCCTCATTTCAGGGTTTGGCACTAATAGCCATAAAGTAATAGCCTCTGATGAGGTCAAACTGAAAATTTAACACATTTGAACCCACTTCCTGAGCTTGATGCTCCAACAGATTCCTATGATTGTTTTTGAGAATTTGTTGACTTCCCTCGTGCCTCTATTAGTGTGTAGTACACTATTTCTGACTTAGGTTTCTTTATTATACCAGCTAAACACTTCACAGACTTATCAGGCCTCTTTCTTCTGCTCCTTCTCTTCATCCTTTTAAAGGCTGAACATTCCATCTCACCCCAGTAAGAATAGCTAGCATTAAGAAATCAACCAATAACAAATGCTGGCGAGGCTATGGAGAAATAGGAACTCTTTTCCACTGCCGGTGGAAATTCAGACTGGTGAAACCACTGTGGAAATCAGTTTGGACATTCCTCAGCAAACCAGGTCTAGAGGTCCCACTCAACCCAGCTATTCCCCTTCTGAGTATTTTCCCAGAAGATCTGAAAACATCATATCACAGCGATATATGTGCACCTATGGAATATTACTCAGCTATAAAGAAAGATAACTCTAGGCTTTTATAAGTAAATGGCCACAACTAGAGACCATACTCATAAGTGAAATAAATCAGACCTGCATGTACAAGCACCGCATTGTCTCACTAGTGTAAAACCTGAAAGAGTGAATAAAAACTAGGAGATATGATAGACATTGTGAAATGAAAGGAAAATGCTCAAGGGTAAAGGGCAACTGGGATGTGGGAAAAGAGAAGGGAAAGAAAGAGAAATTTTGTATGTATGTATATACAGGATAGTTAACATAGTTGAACTACTGTCTTCTATTTCTTTGCTGAAAGAAATAGTTAATGATTCCATGATTGATCAATCTTGCATGCCTCTATTTGTTTTCCTGAGAAACCACTTTGAAGATATCAATATTAATACAACATGCATTGTTAATTTCCCACCACTTTGTTTGTAACTCTGTATTGTTTGTATTGTTCTTTTGCTATTTTGTAAATGGTTGTCTGTTTGTTAATGTTTTCCTTCTTTTATTTTTAAAATAAAAAAATAAAAAATGAAGGTTGAACAGTACATAAATATGCCAGAAAAAGAGAGAACTAGACAATGACCCATCCAGTTATGGCTACTGCTGTAATTTGTCTTATTCTGGCCCAGTCTCACTGCTGAACACTACTCTTTAGTAGTTTTACTACTCAGAGAGAATGCTGCAGACCAGTAGTATCAGCATTCCTAGATATGTTGTTAGAAATGCAGAATCTCAACTCTATCTTAGACCTACTGAATCAGAATCTTCATTGTAACATGATCCCCAAATGATTCCAAAGCACACTGCATTCTGAGTGAAGCTGGCCCAGGAGTCCTGGTTTCCCCAGATCCCTGATAGTATCACAGAGGTGACCACACTGATGATCTCCACCAACATAGCTCTCCTATGCTTGCTCCTAAACACAGCTCTATTTCCACTGGACCAGAACTACTGAGGTTGGACAAGGATATGGAGCCAAAGCTGTACACTGAGGCAAAAGCAGCCCAGTGCTCAGACCCCGTGAGTTGAATTTGGATAATTCACCCACCTAGGCAATCTGTCCTTCCCAGTGATTTTCTCTCTAAGCTCCTGATGGCCTTTCATGCCGGGTCATAACCAATACCATTATGGACCTCAAATAAAGGGAATTTTTAAGTCTTTTCCACCTAAGAGTTCCCTTGTCCCCTCTGCATATTTAGTGTTTCTTCTCAGGGATAAGCTGAAACAATTTTTAAAAAGAAGAAGAAAATTGGAAATCCTACACTATCTCATTTCAAGGCTATGTTGGAAATCTTACACTATGTGATTTTGAGGATATAATGTATCAGAAAACATGATAGAGTGGTTATGGCATAAGGATAAATATATTGACCAAAGGAACAAAAAACGGAGTCTAGAAATAAGCTGAATCCTATATAACACTGATTTTTCATGAAAGGTAATTCAACAAGGGAAAGAACAGTCTTTCCACAAATTGTACTGAAACAACCTGACATCAATTTGGGGAAAAATTTTGACCCTTACCTTAGACCATGCATAAACATTTATAGAAAGTAGGTCATAGACCTTTAAGAGCTAAAACTAAAAATTTACCAAATTTTCAAGTTGCACACCCACATTCACAGTAGCGTGTCCAGAATAGCCAAAAGATGAAACCAACCCGACAGTCCATGAACAGGCAATCAAATGTTGTATATAGATACAGTGAACCATTACTCATCCTTAAAAAGGAAAGAAAATCCTTCCAAATAGTACAACATGGATGAACCAAAAGGATTATGCTAAGAGAAACAAACTAGTCATGAAAAGGCAATTATTATATAATTCTACTTACATGAGGTACCTAGATTTGTCAAAATAATAGTGACAAAAATACAAGGGTGATTCTGAAGAGCCGAGGAGGAAGAGTTATTGGAGAGTTATTGTTTAATGTGTTTAGAGCTTCAGTTTTATAACATGAAAAGTTCTGGAGATGAATGCTGGTGATGACTATACAACAGTATAAATATACTTAATATTACTAAACTGTACGCTTAAAACTGTTAAGATGGTAAATTTTGTTAAGATGGTAAATTTTGTTATTTGTATTCTAACATTTTTAACTGAGAAAAATGCACATTACCAAGGGCTATGAAAATAGGGGGTGAGAAGTTACTGTTTAATATTCTGGATATCAGTTTGGGATGATAAAAATTTCTATAAATGAATAGTGATGATACTTGCAAAACAGTGTGAATGTACTGAATGTTATAGTTGCACATTTAAATTGGTTAAAATGATAAATTTTATGTTATGTGTATTGTAACACAATTTTAGTATATTTATTTAAAAATGAACGAATTAAGAAACATAAACGCTGTGCAGTGCTAATTCAGCCCTTGTGGTACCATTTTGCTGCCTTTGGTTTAGTACTTGCAAATGAGAACGGTTCTTTCAGGCCAGGGGGTGAGAAAGAAGGAAGAAAAGGTAAAAGAATGAGGGCTTTGGGGAAGAACAGTCCCCGTCTGTCAGAGGCGCGCCTTGGCACCTCATGCCAGACACTGAGCTGGATACTTTAGGGTACCCTACTTCCACTGAATCTCCATCTACAAGTTATTCTTATTCCTATTTTGGTAAAGGGGTAAATTGAGTTTCACAAATTTCAAGTGACGCATCTAAGATCACACAAAGTATCAGGAAGAGCAGAGATGTGATCACAAGTGGGCGAGGCTGCCCTATAGCTCAGTGTCTGGGAGAAGAACTGATGTGAGGGGTGAGCAGGGGTCCCCTGGGGTGAGAACATTTCAACAAGGTAATAACAACAAAAAACCCAGCAAGGAGGGGCGGGAAACCCTGAAGTAGGAGCCATCAAAAAGAATTTTGGTTTCTAAAATTCCATTAATCTCCATGTTTTGTGAGCAAGGTCAGACTAAAATCAAGATACACTAAAAGGTGCAATGCCGTGCTCTTATCTTCTTTTGTGGAGAATTCATGAATTGATGCTCTCAGTCATGTATTTATACATTTATTCATTCTTTCAAATATTTATTTTCTTGCTTATTATGCTACAGGCTCACTCAGTATTCAACAAACACCTACACAGATGTACTGCCCTATAGTTAAGTAATGAAAATACGATAACCAAAATGGATAGGCCCGATCACTGGCTTTATCCTAGCCACTTATTTCCAGAGCTTCTGAATTCCATAGGAACTGTGGAGAGCCACATTTGCTCAAAACCATCTGCTTTGTTCGCAAGGAAAACCAGAAGACATGATTTATATTAATTGTAGTGATACTATAGCTCTCACATGTAATTACTCTAAAAGAACACTGTGAGACCCTATTAAAAGGACATTTTAATCTTCATTTTATAGAGAACTAGATTGAAAATACAGGAGAAAGACCGGGTAATATTGTGTGAGTCTGTGGTCCTTTACTAAATGATTTCCTTCCACAGTTCCCTTGACGTCTTCATTCCTGCAGTTTATTCAGGCTCAAGTATTTTCTTCTCAGAAAGTGGTCTTCCTGAGCAGCCTATTTAAATAACATGCCCTACTTTCCATCATTTTGTCTTCTTACTATTTTTTCATTACATTTATCATTATCAGAAATTGCCTACTTACTAGTGTCTTTGTTTCCTCCACTGAAAAGTCTGAGCAATAAGGCCAGAGCTTCTAACCAAAACTCTACAGATTTCCATGTTTTATGCACAAGATAGAATAAAAGCCACAATTTTATGCTCTTGTCTTGATTATTGATGTCTCTCCTATCCCTAGAACACTGATGTGCACATAGCAAATAAACACATACTTTTGAATATATAAGTAAATGCTGCTTGCTACATCTCCATGGCCATTCCTACTCCCCAGAGACAATGCATTTTAATTATTTCATTTAGTAATTGTCTTCAAATTCCAATGATATGTTTATATTTCTACTTTATTGTTATTAATCTGACAAATTTTTTGTAGACAGAGATAGAAATAGAGATAGATAGACATAGGTAGACATAGAGAGACGATATAGATATAGACATAGACATAGGTATAGATGCTGTACATGTTTTCACATGTGCATACGCTGTGGAATGGCAAAATCAAGCTAACCTGTCCATTGTCTTTCATTCTTATACTTTTGTTGTGAGAAAAGTTTAAATTTACTCTTCGCCATTTTCAAGTGCATAATAACTTTTTACTAACTAGAGTCACCACGTACTGTCTGCTTGTCTAACTGAAGTTTTATATCTTGACAAACAACTTCCTAAATTCTCTATTATCTGTTGTAGATATTATTTACTACTTGGCCTGCTGGCTAAGGATCAGGTCATTAACACTTCTACCTCCTCCTCCCTTTCCCCCAGCATCCCAGGATATGACTATCGCTACATGCTTATGAATAAATAATGTTAAAATTGTATTAATTTTGCTTGCTGCACAGCTAAATCTTCTTCTATTATTATATGTTCCTTAATTTATGGCTTTGTGTTGTCCTTGTAATTATCTTTATTTTCTGCTTGTATTTGTTGTAAGCAGTAACTCTAAAATTTTTTAAAGCTTCACTATATCAAGTATTATAATACTTCCCAATTTCAAGGCTCCTACTGTTCTAGGGTTCCCCTCTTTTGCTCCTCTCCACACTGGTTCCTTTCCAGGCCTGGACACAGAGGACATTCTGAGACTACTCATCACTGCTTTCCTGAGCGGGAACTATTGTTTTCTAAATTATGTCTTTTTCATGTTGAGTATTTTTCCTTGATTCTAAACCCCAAAGGGTACATAGGAAATCTCATTCTTTCTTGAATCCTAGAAAGGTGCTATTCTTTCCTGAAAACACAGGTGTTTTTGAGACTTAATTTATATTATTGTGGGATTTTTCACTTTTAAAGGACTCAACAGAGTCCTGTGAAGTAGATTTTTCATCCCCATTTCATAGAGAACTAAACTGAGGTGGAAAACAGGTAGGTAAATTGACCCATTCACACTTTCTGGATACCAGTGCTAGGACTGGAACCCGAACTGCCTAGCCCCAAAGCCTGGTGAGCTACCACTCCCTGAGAGCTTACCACGTTCCAGCCTCTGTGCTGAGCTCTTTACATTATCACTATCACCTGTCACTCTCACCACATCCATGCAGAAGGTCTCAACATGAAAGCTGTTGGCAAATATTGAAGGACTGTCGTGGAGAATAAAAAATTAATCATACTAAAGTAACAACAGAGAACATGACTCGGATCAATGGATTACAAGCAGACAAATGTTGACTCAAAATAAGGAATATCTAACCATCTGAGCTGTCCCAGAAGGGATTGAGTATTTATAAGATACTGAGTTTTCCATCACAGGAGATACACAAGATGAATCTACTTATTTCGATAAATTGAAAACAAAAGTCTTTGTCTTGTGAACAAAAGGAGAAGCTAGGGAGAAGAGAGAAAACCCAAGGCTGCTATGCTTCAAAGTTTGGTCCCTTCCAAAGTTATATATCGGAACCTAATTCCCAATGCTGCAACACAGGGAAGTATCTTCACTGGGTGCTGATTGAGTCAGACCTGGAATGGGATTAGATGCCTTTATGAAGGGGTTTGATGGAGGGAGTGTCCCTTTTCATCTCTCCCGGAGCTTCTACCAGGTAAGGACATAGCGTTCCTCACCATCCAGAGGATACAGTAGCAAGGTGCCTACTTGAACGCAGAAGGTAGCCTGCCATAGACAGCAACCTGCCAGTACCTTCATCATGAACTTTCTCGTGTCCAGAATTGCGACAAATAAATTTATGATCTTTACAAACTACCTAGACTGTGGTATTTTAAAATAGCATCCCAAATGGACTAAGAGGCTGAGATTTTTCGTACAGCAAGATACAGCACTTGGGGGCTGGGGATTTAGCTCAGCGACAAAAGCGCCTGCCTGGCAAGCGCAAGGTCATGAGTTCGGTTCCCGGTACCGGAGAAAAACCAAAAAAAAAAAAATACAGCACTTGTATAAAGCTCTCATAGAAAAATATGGTGCGTGTATTCAAATTTATTTGAGTAGAGTAAGGAAACTAAATATCAGAAAGATAAATTTATTAACTCATGATCACACAGCTAATGTGCAATTTCAAATCCAAATCTTTCTGACCTCAAATCCTATGAGCTAAATGACACAAGACAGGAGATTTATAATCAGGTCAGCACCAACATTTCCTTGGAGACACTACCTTCCCCACAGACCTCTTCTAGCAATCCAATGCATTCAACCCACCGCCTCCAGTAAGTGTCAGTTGTTAATCAAAGGCTATTGCCTGTCAGCCAGAGGGAAAGGGCTGATAGAATTCCACACCAAGGCAAAGGCATATAACTCTTCTTAAACCTTTTCAGCCTTATAATTAATGCATGTTAATATTAAAAGCAACTTACAAATGCTTGGGACTATCTTCCAGGATCCCTTAGGTTAAACATCCAAAAATTAGACTAACTGATGCAGTTCTTATTGGTATTATTATTTAGGTTAAAACATTGTTTGGGGCCAAGCATTTTTCATTCTTATTTGATGTACTTATTTTTATCTGCCTCTCTTCTCCTGTTTGCAACTCAAATCTTGAACTTCATTCAAGAACCAGTTAAAACCTCACCTCCTCCCTGACATTTTGGCTTTAGAATTCCCATAACAGTTATACAAGAACAAGACTCTTGAACTTCGCTCCATAGTAGCATTCTGTGCTTTGGCTGTTCTTGTCTCCTTAACAAATCCTGTCCTGTAGGCTCCTGAGGGAAGTTCCCAAACCTCTAATTTGCTGTTCATTAATCAGGACTCTCAACTGCAAGCAGTAGAAACTGATTTAACCTGGCTTAGACAGAAAAGAAATATCTTGGCTTCAGTAAAAGAAAAGTTCTTGTGAAGTCAGACGGCAGGTATGGGCCAATCCACAAGCCCTAACAATGACATCAAAACTGTCTACCTCACTGGGTGTGATGGTGCATGCCTGTAATACCAGAGCTCAGGAGGCTGAGGCAGAAGGATCGTCTTGAGTTTGAAGCTAGCCCAGGCTACATAGTAAGTTCAAGGCCAGCCTGAATTAGTGAGAGCCTGTCTCAAAAAAAAAAAAAAATCTAAAGGAGCAAACAAACAAAAACACCCCCCTCACTCTCTACTCTTTCCTAGAGTGGCCATTGTCCTGGCTTGGGTGGATAAGGGCCATTGTAGACTATAGGACTCTCAGTGCTAAAACCAAGAAAGTACCAGCCAACAAGGACAAACCAGTCATCCTACTGTGCACCTTATGGCGATCTCTTACTTGGTGATAGTTCCATCTTTAGCAAAATCCACTCTGTGTGATCTGTCATCTCAAAGCTTACAGTATCATTGCAACTAGCAGTTCTACAGAGAAAAGAATTTCCTTTTGGCAGTGGTTCTAACAAAATTTCAAAGTTATCTCAATGACCTCTCTTGGCTCATAAGCCCTTCTTTGAACCAATTTCCAAGGCCAATTGTAATGTGAGACACTGAAAGGTCATAAACACATGCCCATCTTTAAGGCTAAAGTTTTAGGTCAGTCATACTAAAGTCAATAAACTTGAATATGAGGGGAAAAAATGTTCTCAAAAAATAAATAAATAAACAAAACTGCCACTTTGAAAAGAAAAGAGAATAGATTGGGGAAAGACAGACACAGTGTGTACCACAAGAAGTGATATGGCAGACTAATGGGTCTTGGTATCACACTGACCTGAGTTCAAATCCCAAATCTATCATTTTCAGGTTGGTTGAGCTCAGTAGGCCATTCAGAGGTAATGAAAAGCTCTTTGCATTATTGTGAAAATTAAGAGCATAAGATCTTAAAAGCAACTGCCAAAGAACAGGCATTTAGGCAATGCTCTGCTCACCATATTTAACTGGAAATAAACAGCTTTAGCCAGGTATTCCCAGTGGAAGAACACAAGGGTTTTCCTAGTAATAAAGTTTTCCTGTCTGAAATCAAGGGTGATTCTGGAATTATTTTGAAAGCATTAACATTTAACATTTGTATTTACCTGTGGCTAAAGTGAATAATCTCATTTCTTTAAAAAACACCGATAGGGTATAAAAATGTTAATTTTTCTGAAAAGTATTTTATTTCCTGCAAGATGTTTGATCAGATGAGTGCTCTGTGTACTGTAAAGTGATCGATCTTTCACATGCAATTTTCCTTCTCAAAATTTGAGGCAGTGTCTAAAGTTAGCCCCATCAAAACATTGCAAGACTATTTACAAAGGATATCGATTAAATAACCAATTCTTTACACCACCACTTTGTACTTTACAAATAAGTTCTTATTAAGGAGTAGGGTATGAGAAAAACTCTATCCATCAAATCACAGAACTTGCAGGGAGCCTTGTGCATAATTTAATTCACACTTCACTTTACTTTAGGGAAATTGAAGTCATACTCAGCTACAGATATTTAAAGTACATCATAACAATTTGTTCTTCAGGGCCTTTCCATGTATTACTCTTTCTTTCTAGATTCTCAGAGTTTCCCTTCCCTATACCTCTAAGACAGTCCTGTTTCCCTATCACAATCAACTAAATGAAGACCACCTCCCCTGGGAATCTTTCCCTGAAACTTCCCACCCAAGGTTGGATGAGATGGACCATTGTTGTGCTAAGTCACATGGACAATACTCATTGATTTTCCCGGCATCTTCTCCTTATCCTTTCCCACTCTGCTGCCACCTCACTGAGCTCCTTGTGAAGAGACAAGATATGATTCATAGCTGAATCCTTAACATCTAACATATGGTGGGGAACAAACCAAGCATCATTTATCATTGTTTAAAAAAAGATCAACCTGATTTTAATTGTTCTGGGTCTATGTCAAGGAGTATATACCTGGGTCAAATAGCAGGTCTATTTTTAGTTTTGTGAGGAACCTTCAGAAATATCCACATAATTGTATCTACTGTGGCATCTGTATTCATAATAACTAAGGTACATAACCAGCCTAGGTGTACATCTACAGATGGATGGATAAAGAAAATGTACTATATTATATATATGCAGTGAGTATTCTTCAACCATAAGAATAAAATTCATTCATTTGCAGGAAAATGAATAGATGTGGAGATCATCATGTTGAGTGAAATAAATTAGACTCAGAAAGACAAATATCACATGCCTTTGTGGAATCTAAAAACAATGACAAGAAAATAGAAAAGAGACTATTATTAGACAAGATGGAATACATAAAATGTACGGGATGTAAGGATAGATAATAAGGTGGTGAGTATGAGAAAAACATATTATACAATTTGCAACTTCCCCAAAATATGAAACTAGGATGGAAGGTGGTTCAAGGAAGGGATGGAGAGGTGAAAATGACCAAAGTATGTTATGTGTATGTCTGAGTCTGCCAAAAGGAAACACATTAATCTGCTTAGCCAATAAAAAAGTGGAAAAAATTAAAAATAAAATGCTGATGATTATTTCCTATTTTAAAAAGAACAACCTGCCAGCTTGGCTGCATCCTTTTTATAAACATAACAAATCTTCACACTACCATTTTACAGGACAAATTTGCACCAAACACCAAGAAGATAACTGAACTCAGCCACAGAGATAGATGGTGGGTTTTATACCTGTCCAATGTCTGTGGATGACCCACTCTGTGCATACCACAGAACTTGGTAAGGCACAAATTTGTACCTATCAAGGCATAGGCAAATTTTTACCTATCAAATGCTTCTGAGCAATTTCAGAAGCATGCAGTATACAATCAAAAGAGGAAAAAATGACTTAAAAGTATGGGGGAGATTCTGAGAAAAGCAGCTGCTTCTACTGAGGTAGTGTTTCCACAGGGAACGGGAAAAGGCAGCCATCAAAGTGGAGAGGTCAGAAGGAGCGAAGGACCTGAGACAGGAAAGTGAACGTGTGAGAGAGGAGAGGAGGGAGCAAAGCAAAAAAGTGTAGGGTCCCAGCAAGGGAGCTTTGCAAAAAGTGTGATGTGTAAAGTGTGCGCAGAGGAGAAGAGAGGCAAACCTGGTTTATGTGATCAAGGGGACCAAAGTCCCACTTTACAGTCCAGACAAACTTGGCTGGAACCCCATTTACTATGAACCTAAATGATTGTTTCCCCTACCTGCCATGCATTAGTCTCCCCTTTTCTACGGGGAAAGTATTTCAAGCCCCAGTGACACCTGAAACTGTGGTTAATAGCAACCCAATATATGCACATGGAGCAACAAAAAGAGGCTGTGTATTAATTAGGCAGCTTTGCAACCAAGTCCCAGCTCTGTCATTGGCCAGCTGTAAGGTTTGGGTAAAGACCCTACCATTTTGACTATCACTTTTCTGATCTGTGAAAATGATTTCCATCTCACCAGGGCTCTCTGGAGAGAAATGAAATTATGTACAGGAGTTCCTGGCTCACATCAGATTGTACAGGGCTTATGAATTCACCTCCCTAGCATCTCCGCACTATTAACCAATGTAAGACCCATGTTCTAGTCATTTTGGCTTGCCTAGGACCTACACAAGTGCAAAGCCCACAAGTCATTCCTGTATGAATCCTTCATGGTATAAGTGAACTGATTAACAATTAGGTTAGTTTATAAGTGAATAAATAAAGTATTTTATCATGACAACAAAAAGCTTGGGGAAATAACGGATCCTAAGGGTCACGACATTAAAAAAAAAAGGCCAACAAATAAACTTGATATTTCATCCAAATAACCAGATAAATTGGTTGCGAAACCTTGTTTTCAGTAATCGCAGCTGTCATTCATTGAGCACGTAGATATTTTGCATGCATTAAGCTGTGCAACCATTTCCCAAAGTACATGTCTTCTTCATTTTACAAATTAGGACAATGAATTCCCAAAAGTCAAATTACTCTCCTAAGGAGACAAGGAAGAGGTGGACCCAGGATTTGAGCTCCTCTTTGATCATTTCTACAACAATATGTCTTTTGTTGCCATTTAGGACTTGATTTTAGGCACTCTGGGCCTTGCAGTTAATTATAGTGTAAAAGACAACACTAAATAAAAAACTGCCATGATCCCGGGGTTATGAACCATGGAAACTCAGCAGAGGCACAGTAAACTACACTTCTCTTCCCTGTGGTTTTGATTTGGGTTTTTTCCAGTACCAGGAATCGAACTCACTACCTAGCGCTTGCCAGGCAGGAGCTGTGCCGCTGAGCTAAATCCCCAGCCCCTTCCCTGTGGTTTTGAGAAACAGCATTGACCACTGAGTCCTTCCTCTTTTGCACTGCAGCTGAGGACTAGTGGGCAGGTGTTAATTTTGATATACCTGCAGCTTTTCATAAACTTAGGTCAGCCATTCAGTGAGGCACATGCTGGAGGCTGTGTATGAGGACAAGCCAAGTCTTTCTCCCTTTCTTTCTCCCTCTTTACTCACTTCTTAATTTCCTCCAGAGGAAAAAATATGGGCAACATGGATAGAAACAGGACCCTTTGTCCCCCTCTTCTGAATGAGAGGTAAGCACTGCTTATCCTCCTGGGAAGGAAAAATAGCTAGACACTCCACCGAGAGGTTCTGTATGGTACTCTTGTCTGGAATAGCATCATACACTGATAACACACATGTTTCAGGACTTCTCATTGGTCTCTAATGATTGCTACAATGCACACTTTAGGTTAGTCAACCAGGGTTCAAATGCCACCTCTGCCACTTTGCCTTATAACTTCTGACATTTAATTTCCTTTTAGTCTCATTCTCCTCATCTTATAAAGCGCAGGTTGTTTATTGTCTGACTATTGAGAGAATCAGACAATAAACCAGCAGAAGGAAGAGCCCAGCATATGAGGGAGGCACGGAGAATAGCCAGCTGAAGCACTTGCCTTGACCAAGGTTGACTGTTATATCCCAAACTGCTGGGTTGATAATAAATGTTGAGCATAATCCCGCATAACCCAAACAGATAAGAGGGTCTCTTTATCTATCCCTTGGACTATCATACCTCATAGTCTGAGAGCAAGTTGATGTGGGTTCAAACACCAGCACCATCATGCCTTGCTGTGCAGCATAAGGAAAACTATCCAACAAGTCCAAGCTCAGTTTATTTAAATGAGGATGTTAAAATATCTACCTGGGAATGCAGTTCAAAGAATAATAAACATTTACATAATGGGCCTAAAGAGCAGCACATACCTCATCTCCGAAATGATTATTCTTTAGCCAGAAGCATGCTAGTGGAGAGTGTGAAAGCCATATGAACAAGTCAAATTAAATTAATTAAATTACATATCAATAAAATTCCTTCAAATTTTCTTTACTTGGTAGTAGTAATAAATATTCAAACTTTTAAAGAATCGTCCTTTATCCAAGTACCTTTTGTATTTGTCTCAGGAAGAGTCTTTCAAAGTAGATAGGTGGGTTTAGTTGGGGTTGTTAGAACCAGTCTTTAAACAGCTTGGACTCTCTCAGTAGCTGTCCAAGGGGGCCCCAGAAGGGGCTGTTCTTACTATTCGTAGCAATAAAAATCTTATTACAGCTTGGTTTTTCAGACCTTCTTATGTTTGCACAGGCTATTTCTTCTGTGTAGAATTTCCTTTCCCTTTTCAAAACCTCCTCACTGTCCCTCTCCCTTTCAGGTTATAGTGGAAAAATTCAGATAATCAGAGGTAGTTCCCCAGTTCTACCCCAAGCTAGCTTTAGGACTTTGGGAAAATTTCCTCAGTGTCTTTTGTTCCCATTTCCTTATCCATAAAAAGACAATTAAGATTACAATACCCCCTCCCATTACTCCTGGTATTGTTTATGTCTCATCCTTTAAGACCCCCTCTGAGGGCTTTGCCCACTGTCCTCTTCCACCACTTAGGCCAGGCTCCACTTGCCTTGGGTCAGAGCTTGTGCAGTACATTCCTGATCCCAGAGTTTGCCTCTGGTGTGATATAAACCACATCCTCTGACCTACCCATTCCTCTTCCAGGATTCCAAGTTGAGGACTAACAATCTGAAATGAATTCAACGTTTATGCACAAAGGTGTCCATTAAAACATTGCTGGAGGTAACAAAACTTGCATATGATATCACAAAGGTTATTGGCAATTACTGGGCAAATTATAACCCATTTTGTCCTCATCCACTATACTTTTGAGTGGTCTCTAATACTCCACTGAAACCAACACTTCACAAAGAACCCTGAACAAAAATCTACTCCATCAACATGTCCATGAGTTAATCACTGTGCTGCAAGCTTAATGTGCATCATATATATTAATCTTCTTAATACTTTTGTGCCAGATACTACTTTCAACCCCAATTTTAAAATGAAGAAATTGACCCTTAAAGAAATGAAGTAAAATGCAGGTCTGCTGACTTTGAATATCAAGCACCAACCATATTTCCCTGCACTTCGTGAATGAATACTGCCTCTGATAAGATAATGTTTTGTCCCTCCCCAAAACAAGTTCATTTCTGATATTGCTGGGTGGAAATCTCTTTATGTTCATACCAGCTGCTATCTTTAAGTGTCAAAGAATCTAGAAGTATTATTAACTCAATTTTATAACTGAAAAAAAGTGAATGATTTGTCTGGATCACACAGATAATTACAGTGATTGAGACCCGGCAAGAATCATAACACCTGGCTCCTCATCTATGGCTCTCATCTGTTCTGATGCAGATGACCTATGGTCAGTACTCTTGTCCCAGTGGGAGACTGATGGCTGCAATGCAAGAATTTAAGGACCAGTCTTAAAAGAAAACATAGCCTGGGGCTGGGGATTTACCTCAGCAGCAAAAGCGCCTGCCTGGCAAGCGCAAGGTCGTGAGTTCGGTTCCCGGTACCAGAGAAAAAAACCAAAAAAAAAAAAAAAGAAAACATAGCCTAAGAAACAGTATATTCTTGTCTGCCAAAGGATCTTTGTGGATGGTTTTGTCAATGTAAAATCTATAGCAAATGTTTCCTCCTGTAATTTTGCCCCCAAAAATAAACAATTCCATATAGTCTCCCTGGTTTAAGAACCTGAAAGAGTAATTAAAACTTAAAGGTACAATAGATATTGTGAAAGGGAAAGAAACTGCTCAATAGGAAAGAACAACGGGTATGAAGGAAAGGAGAAAAGAAAGAAAAAAGGAAGGGAAATATATATACACACATCTACATAAGATAGCTAAAATAATTGTACTACTAATTTCCATCGGTTTATTGAAAGGAACAGTTAACATTTAATTGTTTGATTAATCTTGCATACCTATATCTGCTAATGTGAGTGACTACTTTGAAAATAACAATAAGTAATACCACAACCATTGTGGATTTCTTATCATCTTGCTTTGAAATTCTATATCATTTTTATAGTTTTGTGTTGTTTTGTTTTTGTCTCTGTTTTTGTTATTTTGTTTTTGTCCATTTCCCTTTAAAATGATAAAAAAAAGTTAGACTTCTTTTAGTAAGCCAAAGCAAATAAATTAATAAATGAACAAACAGATTAAGTACCACCAAGGACTCTTAGATCAGTATCATATTGATCTCATTTCAACCCCTTCTATCAAGCTGTGGAATATAAAACATGGCTATAAACACAAAGAAAATGTATTCTCACTCCAGTTTTCTTGATATGCTGTCTTGACTGTCCAAATATTGCAATGATTTCTAACTCATATTTGCCCCATGGTCATGACCTGTTTTTTTAAAATAATTTTTAGAAATTTGTCCTTCATAGGAGTGAGTGTATGCCTATAATCCCAGCATTCTGGTAGGCTGAGGCTGGAAAATCAAAAGTTCAAGCCCAGACTGGACAACTTAGCAAAACACCATCTCAAAATTTAAAAACAAAATTTTAAATGGGCTGGAGATGTAGATTTGTGTGAAGATTTTAGGTTCAATCCCTAGTGCTGAGGGGAGGAGTAAGGGTATGAAGTATGTTCAGCTACTCCTACCAAGGAAAAACAAAGCTAGAAAATAAAGTAAATATAGGATCATTCATGTAATAATAATAATAATATTAGAAAAAGGGGGACAGTTTAAATCAACAGGAAGGCCTTTATTTTCCTGATTCCTTTAGAAACTGTTTGATTCTACTGTCTGCTTAGAGATGTGTGAATGAAGCTTAAAATGAAACAGAACCTTTAGGCTGAGGCTCTTAACTGGGTGTTGCTTCAAAGTCACCATTAACAGTGCTATTCAGAAAGGAAAATAAAGACGAAGTTGCCATGGAAACTCTGTAACACCTGGCATAGCCTCTCTGACTCATACAGCTGTATCTTAAAGAAACAGACATAATGGATGCTTCCATCCACTTCCTCGGGCCATCTGTAATTTCCTGATACACAGCAAGAGGACATTTATTGACAAGCATAAATCACTGGATAAGGAAGAAGTTCTAAGAAATATAATCTCTCATATCCCAGTGCACCTTTATTCTATCTTAAGTTTGCTTCATTTGTGGAATTGTTTTCTCTTCCACAATTATTTCTATGTCTGGTATAATATAGGAGAGATCTGCCCCTTAATTTCAGTATTGGCATCTTGCAAGTAGTTGGTGTGAGAAAGAGAGGACATGTTTTTTTAAAGAGAAAAAAGTAAAAATAATAACAACACAGAGTTTCAAAATAGGCTAGTAACAATAATTAATACACTGTGTATTGTCTACATAGTAGCTACTCAGAATATAAGATACGGACATGAAATATTATGAGAGGACAAATTTAACTTATAGAAAGACAGGCTTGTAAGCACAAGCTACACAAACATGATGTGTAAGAAAGGACCCTATTCTGAAGTCAGAAATTGGGGTACAGCTGTTGCCTTTATCATTAGCCAACTTGTTGTTTCCCCTCCCTCACTTTCATCATCCTCATCAACAAGTCTGTGACATAGGATAATACATTATCAGGTGATTGTGAGAATTCATGGAAGGAGCACAACGTTCTTTTATATGACTTACTCCTCTCTTAGAGAGAGAAGAGAGAGCTTCCATTTATTGAGTGTCTAGCATGTGCCAGACACACATAAGAAACAATATTTTAAATATAAAATGCGAGGCAAATACAAAATCGTGAACGAGTCTGTACAGTTTGGCAGAAATAGGCACATAGGAACTGGAATATCATGCTAAAGAATATCACACTAAAGACAAAGGTAAGCAAAAGGCCTTGAGCAACAGTTTAATAGTCAAAAGATGGGGTTGAAAAATGTCCAATGAAGTAATGAAGAGGATATGGAGGCAGAGGGAGTGAAGGAAGAGTGGGAGGGGTGTTACTACAGTAAAGGGGTCCCCAAGAGACATGGTGGAAGTGGAGATCTGTGAGATGTGTGACATGGTCTGCATAATTGTGCAGCAGGTGGTGGCTCTTACGAGTTGAATTGTGTCCTCCAATAAGGCAGAATCTGTGAAGGTAATTTAAATTAAGAATAGGATC
>NW_004955408.1:27849801-27869674 GCF_000276665.1 Chinchilla lanigera
GCAAAGCACCTGCCTGACAAGTGCAAGGTCATGAGTTCGGATCCTGGTACCGGAGAAAAAAAAAAAAAAAAAAAAAAAAAAAAGGTGATATCCTAGTGGATAGGAGTGCACAAGAATCCAGTGACTGGTCCTGTATCCTTAGTAAAAGAAAGAAGTTTGGACACAGAGGAACACAAGGATACACATGATAACAGAGGCAGAGACTGGATCTATGCATTGACCAGCTAAGAGACAGCATGGACTTCTGACCACCCCCAGAAACTAAGACAAGAAAGAGTCTTCCACCAGGTTGTTCAGAGAGAGCACGGCCCTACTGACTCCCTGATTTGGGGCCCCCAACCTCAAAAACTACAAGAGAATAAATTTCTGTTGCTTTAAGTCACTAAGTTTGAGGTTCTTTGTTACAGCAGCCTAGGAAATGAACACAATCTCATAGAAAGGAAAAGGATTTGGTCAATATTTTCTAGCAGTTGCACTGATTTTTAGACTTAAGAAATGCCACCTACAGGGAGTACTGGGGTGCACAAGCTAGGTCTCCCTTTCAGGACAAAGGCACTCACTGCCCTTTCTTCCCACTTGGGAAGAGTGACTGCTGCAGGTTAACAAGTGTCTCTCCAGGAATTGTCATCTGCCTAAACGCTGCCTCAGCCAGCAACTTGTGCTCTTTTCTAAGCAGCCGTTACCTAGCTACTGGTTGACGTAAGGATACAAGTTTCCCTTGCCTCAGCTCAGGACATTGCTGCAGGGCTGTTCCAGCCTCTCTCTGCCCCAAAGTATCACCTGAAGTCTCCCTTATAACTGCATCATATCCCTACTTCCTTCTCAGTTCAATCCAGCTTCCCTGCCTCTTGAGAGCAGTATTCTTCCTGCAAGGAAACCTCCATCTCAGATATTCCTCCAGGAGCCTCAACATAAGATAACCCACAGCTCACACTCTCAGTGACCAACTACTCCTACAGGCCCAGCCTCCAAACAGCATGTAAGTTATGAGCCCACCCATAGACCAATCTACTGATGAGTATAGTGCTCCCATCCCATTCCAATAATCTTCCATAAACCCCACCTGAAGTTTTAGGAGGATATTCTAGACCCAAACCACAGCAGTATGTACCTTGTTTTCCCTCCAGCTTTTATTCACACTGTACCACTATACTGGTCCACTGTCTTCCTTCTCTCCCTCCTTCTAATCCATCTTGTGTTTTGAAAGGGCTTGTACAGAAATTCCCTTTCTTTCCATTAAGTTAGGAACCAATTAATTAAGAAATAGATTCAGAATTCAGATGAAGATGAACATATCAACTGGTTAGTCATACATACTAGGATGAAAGACAAGGCTTGAACCCAGGGCAGGTAGGTTGGCAATAATCCCCACAACTGCATTTACTTTCAAAACTTCAGCCTGAAAGGTAGAAGGAGAGTCTTTATTCTAAATTCCCCCAAAGCAAAGAGCAGACAAAACAATCTGAAAAGCAGAAAGAGAAAGAAGGGCTCTAGCAAGCAAGGAAATAATGTCTTCACTTCCATATAACTTTAGATCTAAGCATGTCTCTCCCACTTACAAATCTTGGCTGGTCTCTCTACCCTTCAAGGTCAGATTCAAGCTCCTTAATGAGATATTTAAAGGCCTTCTCCATGAGTGTGTCCAGTTTCTCTCTTTCTGGGTCTATGGGAGGATTAGCTTCAAGTTAGATATAACCATGTGACTGGCTTTGGCCAATAAAATGTAAACAGTAGCTACATGTGTCACTTTCAGGTAGAAGACTATAAAAACCAATTCATTCCTCACTTTTCTGTCCCTTTGCCGTACAGAATGACCATAACCCACAGGATGCAGGGTCCATTGTCCTAGATCAGGGCAACATAAGGCAGAGCCCCAAAATGAAGCAGATTAGATTTGAAGCATAGGTGGGAAACAAACATGAGTGTTTTAAGCCACTGATATTTGGAGGCTGTTTGTTACTCCAGTAAGAAACCTAAGCCTTTCTGACTACAGTCTCCCAACCCCTTCTTTCATGATGGGATTTCCAAACATGCAGGGTAACTTTCACTTCATGCTAGTCACTCTGTTTGCCTTCACTCATATATCCTCTGACATCCAGCCAACCTGCAACATTCCTCCCAGCCCAGATGGAATATGACCTTCTGCGTGAAGGTTCTTGGGGCTCCTATAAGCAGAAGTAAATGTTTTCTCTTTTGGGTTTAGCTAAGAACATATTTGCTGAATGACTGAGTGGGGAACCATAGCCAGATGTGACTTGTCTGCCTCCTGTATTTCTTTTTTGTTTTGTTTTGTTTTGTTTTGTTTTCCGGTACCGGGAATCAAACTCACGACCCTGCACTTGCCAGGCAGGCGCTGTACCACTGAGCTAAATCCCCAGCCCCCTGCCTCTTATATTTCTTTGGGAGTTCTTCAGGCTATTCAAAGCCCATAGTCCTTGCTATTTCATTTCCAGTGATACCTCTTCTCCTTTCAGAGTAAGCACAGGCATATTAACCTTTGTCTCCCTACACTGTAGGATGCCAGCTTTGGCTCTAGCCCAAGGGAATAACTTGGTATTTTCCTCAAGGAATTCATTGCATGTGCCAAGCATCCTGCTCTAAGAGCTCAAAAAGGAGCTAAAGAGATAGCAACAGAAGGGGGAAAAGAACACGTGGCCACATGTTATAGCATATGGTGAAAGTGGCACTTTTCCAGTGATGGAAGCACTTACATTGGCCATAAGAATATCTTGGAGAACAAATTGTACTCCTCCCTACAAGACGAAACAAAATGAGGCTGGGATATTGTGCCAAGACAGTGGTGAAGGATTAAAGGTGGCAGGCCTTGTCAAGAGCGGTGGTTCTCAACCCTGACTGCACATTAAAATTACCCAGAGACATTTAAACTGTCCTGATGCCTAGCCAGCACCCTAGACTAGTTAGATCAGAATTTTTAAGGCTGAAGTCCAGGCATCAGTATTCCTCAAAAATCTTTGTATAACTCCTGTGTCTCTAGGGTTAGAAACTACCTTTCTGAGCACAGCCTTTCTCTGTGACCCAAGAGACTGATGACAAGTGTGTCTGAATTATCCTACGTTAGGCCTCATATCATTAGCAATGCCTACTTTCTATACAATTAAAATTGTAAAACATCAGGGAGAGATGATTTAGTATTTGCTGCCTACGAGACCTAGATGATACATACTTTCTGCATGTTGTTTCATTTCATTGTTACACTGATCCCATAAAAGGGCCAACTCTTTGAGAAATGTGAAAACCGAACTTTAAAGATGTAAGTCATACTTATACAATGAATAAATAACAGACAAGTTGCTGCTCCAGAGCTGTTCTCCCTCTTTATCAGTGGCTGTCCAACTACAGTGGCATTTGGGGTGCTGCAAACTACTCATTCAAATTTAATTTTTAAATATAAAGTTACAGTTTTCAAAGCTCAAACACAGAAAAGTACACACTCAGCGGTGTCACACATCAAACTGGAGCCCACTGGAATCTATTGCTGTACACTTCTATGTTACCTCAATTATGTGCAGACCTCCAAGAAAAGATTCTTCTGTCACCTCTGTATTTACCATTGTACATCTGGAAAGGGGATTCATTGATTAGAATGATTAGAAAAACTAAAATTAGGCAAGAGCATGTGTATTCTCACACAAGATTATTCAAGTATCTTAGGGCATTATATGTGCCTAGCACTTGGGGATAAACAATGATTAAGCCTAGTCAGTTCAAGAATTCATTAAGATGTCAAGCCAGGTAAATAGTCACAAGGCACAAAGCAACTATTCCCTATAATGATGGTGGGATTTATATTTATATTTAGGGCCTTCTCTCCCATGGCCAAGCTCTAATGCACAAGTCACAGTGTCACTACACTTTCCAGTCTGTATAACATGTACATAATGAATCTGAAACTTTAAAGCTCTGGCCCAATATGCAAAGCACAAGAGGTTTGGCCACTTAGAAACAAAAATGATCACCTTTAATAATCAAATAATACCATAAAATATTGAATAAGGATTATAAACTGACCGAAGAACGTATTGCATCTGACTTCTTCCAAACTGTACACTTGCAGTTCAGAAATGTCAATATGTTGTCAGTGCTTCAATCTTGAAATGAATTTTGTACTACACTTTCAAACAGTTTGTTTAGATAAGTTCAACAGATGTTCTGAAATTACTCCATGAGCTATTTTTTAAAAATAATGACAAAAAGAATCGGCAAGCAGAGGACTATAATTGTAACTCAGTGTGAGGCTCTTCTGAAGCTCCCAGTGTTTTCAGCACAGCTTAGGGTCTTGCAGGTTGGCAGCACGTGCGTTCACACTGTCCATCTCTCCTCTAAAGCAGAACTGAAGCTAAGTTTGGATATTTACAGGGGCATTATCATGCACAATGAGTTCTGGTTCTTACAGAGAATTTGTATGGACAAGACTACCAGGAGCTTGAAAACGAGAAAAAGACTTGACTTTAATAAATACACTTCTTCGAGCTATCTTTATATATACATATAAATTTTGTTTTTTGTCTGTGGTTTATTGAAAGGAACAGTCAATGCTTAAATTTTTTTTCTTCACCAATTTGACATGCTTGAATCTGGTAATCAGAATGACTAATCTGAAAGCAACAATATGCAGTGTAAGAACAATTGTGGCCTCCTACCATCTTGTATAGTGAAGTTCTGTATCATTTCCAGTGTTTTTTGTGTTTTTTTTTATTGTTACAGTCTTTTAAGCCAGGCGAGGTGGTGCACACCTGTAATCCCAGCACTCGAGAGGCTGAGGCAGGAGGATCGTTGTGAGTTTGAGACCAGCCTGGGCTACAAAGTGAGCTCAAGACAAGTTTGAACTGCATAGTGAGACCCTGTCTCAAAAAAAAAATACAGCCTTTGACTGTTTGATCAATTTACATTCTTAAGTCTGGTGGGCTGAGCAACTTCACTGACGATAACAGTATGTAATGGAGCAACCATTGTTAATTCCTATCATTTTGTTTTGAAGTCATGTATCGTTTTTGTTGTTTTTATGTTGTGTTGATTTTGTCTTCATTGCTGTTTTGTTAGTTTTTTTTAATTTCTAACATAAAAAAATAAATGAATACACTTCTTTGGTAAAAATGTGTATTGAAGAACAGCTGCTGGAACTGATCCTTGGTCACAGTACAACAATACTGGTAACATGACAATACTGTGAAGAAGGGCTGACGCCATATTTGATGTGTCAATTGCACTTACCCATTTTGTGGCTTTTAAGAAAATCCTTCTGGACTACAGAGCAGAGAAGGAAGGCAGACCAGAGTGTATACTTCTTTATGCAAATCATCTATGCTAGCATTCCAGAACAATTTTCAGTATAAGCTCCTGGGAACCTATAGAAACTTGGAGTAGTCCAGATATTTTGAGCACAGTTGTCTGGGAAGTTTGGGTTAATGGTGACAGAATGACACTTGGAAAGACTGCCACCCTTCTGAAGCTCTTCATTAATGTTAACTTTTGATAAGACAAAGGAGAAAATGACCTGACTGTTTCAGGACCTCTGTTTCTTTTGAAACACCTTCTTTATTCAGTACTTCTTTGAGAGAGACGTATCTCTCAGCTGCTTCTGAGTCAGATCTCTCTTGGCAACTGAGGTTGAGCACTTGGGAGTCTCTTTGCCATAGTATACATCTTGTTATGTCAAAATTGTAAAATTACTCACCATTAGAAACCCCCTTTGTCCAAGATACTGCTGCAGGTTCTACACAAATACCAGATTTTTTATGTACACTCAGCTCTTTGACTCCGGTCAAAGTTTCAGTCCTTCAGCCCCAAAAATTGCTCTGACGTGTTTCAAGGTCACACAAACTAGCTGCCTGTGTCATGAGATTTCTAAAGCTTTTGTTATCACAGCTAAATTTGCCTATGGGAATGAACAGTAAGAGATATCTTTACTCTAAAAGCTATATGTGCAAATTAGCTCCTAGTGTTGCATTTGTAGTCCTTTGATCACTATGTCTGCTGTTAATTCTGATATCATATCTAGAAGCTTCTTTTAAGAATTATGGCTGAGGAAAATTTTATAGATAAATATTCAGATGAACATAGGAGAGCTAATCTTGGAATTTTCTTGATTACCCTTTTAAAGATCTAAGTACTATAATCCCTTGATATCCATGGAGTATTAGTTCTGTGATCCCTCACTGGTATTAGAATCTGTGGATGTTCAAGTTCATAATATGAAGTGCCATAGTTTTGGATTATAACCAATGCACATCCGCCTATAGCTTTAAATCATTTCTAGGCTTATCATACTAAGTATGATGCCCATACATCACTGCATTTCTGTGAACTGAACCTAGTACTTGATGCACCAAAAATTCAAATTTTGCCTTTTTGGAACTTTTAAGAATTCTTTTTTAAAATCTGTTTTGATCCATGGTTGACTGGATCCATGGATGAAAAATCTACAGATACAGATGGCCCAGTACCCTGGGGCCTTTTAGTTTTAATGTTTAAAAGAAAAATGCCTTTTATAGTAACTTCCACTGTTTTATTGGTTATAAGTATGAGGTGTGTTTGTATAGGTTTTTTAAAAATCCCTTTGTATAAGGTAATATTAGATATTTTGTTATTGCTGTTGGAGTGACTGTGAATTTAGTTTTAAAAAATGACTACAGTCTCTTCTTCAGAATCTCTCCTACCAAGATAGAGTTCCACTGGTCTAGCTCAGCTGCGTAGGAAGTAACCCAGTTTTAAGGCTTATCTGTCTGGCTTTGGTTTAGTGCAATGTTTGTAGAATTTACTGACTGAAAAAAATGTATGTCTCATAGTTTTAAAAGTAAGAAAAATATAGTACTGTTATGAAAATCACAAATGTTTCCAATATTAAGCTGCACATCACTAGTGTGATATTTGTATCTACTTGTCAGTGTAAATCGAACTTTCTCAACACAAAATAATTCAACTACGAAATAAGATAGAGGACCTACCAGAATGTGGAAGCTAGTGTATCATAGCCATTCAATAGCCTCACTTCACATTGCAAATTCACTGACACTGCCTTGGTATCCTCATCAATTGACTTTAACATAAGGAACTACTGTAATTTAGAATTGTTAAATAAATATGAACAGCCAGAGTATTACATGCTTCATACATGAGCATTTTCTATAGAAGTTTTTATTTTCCTTGAGGAATGCTGAAAGTTTAAAAATCACTGCATTATATTAAGTCACCTCTTAAACAAAATATTAATTATAAGAATTGAAGTCACTCTGCTACAAGCTGATATTTGTTTCCCTACAAAATTCATAGGTTGAAACTTAATCTTCAATGTGTTAGTATTAAAAGTAGAAACTTGGCAGATGATTAGATCATGAGAGTGAAGCTCTCATTAATTGGATTAGTGCCCTTATGAAAGAAACCCCAGAGAGCTCCCTCACATATTCTGTCATATGAGGTTATAGACAGAAGATAACCACCTACAAAATGGAAAGCAGACCCTCAAAAGACAATAGATCTTCCAGCATTTTGATACTGGACTTCCCAATGAGCAGAATGGTGAGATATGAATCTATGATTTTTTTTATACCTCCCTTGGTCTATGGTATTCTGCCACAGCAGTATGAATGGACCAACATGTTATGTATCAGGAAGAAAAGGAAAATCATTCAGCTGTTAAGCTGTATGTGTGTGTCTGTGTTTCCACTTATATCCATAAACATATCACAAAAACTTACCACATTACAAATCCTGCTTGATATAACCAAACCCTTCTCAATGAGGCATTGGTAAAGGGAAGCTAATGCAGGAGGATCTCAGATTGTGCCAAAGCTCTAGTTCTTGTATTTTTTCTTTGCTAATTCTGACTTCTTCTAATCCACTTTTGTACCGTGCTTTGATCTGTACCCGACATCTACCCACACCAGAAAAATCATGTCCTTGTACAGAGCTGACCTACTAATTCCATAAAAATCTTACTTTGTGTTTAATTCCTCCAAGGTTCTTCATAAATCCCATCCACATTAGAACATGTGCCTTAAAACATGATATGATCTTTCTGTGATATCTGTGTGCTCTACCTGTGTCTATCCCTGTGTGATATTATATAGGTCCATGGGAATGAGGACTGTGGGTGGATCACTCCTTCATACTCTCTTATTCTGATAATGCATTCACAAAACTAACTCTATGAACCGAAATTATTCCATGTGGCCTTGTGACTTGTGAAACAAACAGGGAGCCTGGTAGTACAGCATTTCCAGTGGAGACCCTACCACTTGCTAATAATGAGTCTGTACAATGCCCTCACTCTAAAATGGAGAGGAAAAATCCTACTTTTCAAGGTTGTTGGGAGCAGTGGATGAGTTATTATTAAAGTAATGTAATAGAATATAGAGTCAAATGATAGATAAACATGTTGTATTAAATCAGACACCCAAGTTTAAATATCACGTGATTTACCTTATATGAGAAACCCAAAATAGAAATCAATGGTAAAGCAAAATAAAAGATAATGTAATAATAGGGAGAGAGATTTTTACAAAAGTGAAGGGGAATAAGAGATGAACAAAGACCATAAAAGGGAAAGAGAAGGGAATTTAAAAAATTAAGATATGTACATGTACCAACTCCCCAGAATTAATATAATCATTATTTTCTGCAAACATGTACTAATAAAATAAAATTTAAAATGAAAAAATAAAATGTTTTTTTAAAATTTCAGTTGTCTTTTTCTGAAACATTGTCAAACAAGTTGGAATATTTTGTGTTCTTTTCAAAGTTTATGCTTTCTATCTAAAAAGGCAAGAAAAAACATATAATGATTGTTTACTAAAAGTCTTCTGATTTCTTTCTTGGATGATAACACTATCCAGTGCTTGCTGTTTTTGATGCAGTATAAAGAGGACTTTTTACGCCTAAAAGTAAATTTTGGTAGCTTTCATCCTTTTAGCATCCACTCTTTTATAGTCTTTAATAAACTCTTTACTTTGACAAGTTTGCTTTTCCTCCTTTTCCAAGATGCTTATCTTCTAATCTGAACACATATTTAAGGAGGTGTTTAGTTCCTTCTCATGCCATTTACATTAGAAGTCCAGTTGACTATCAATTTGTTGGGTGACATGCACAAGTCAATTAATCTGTTAAATTTGTCAACTTGATTTATTTGAGAGCCTGTGCTCCCACACACACTTCTGGGTGGGTCATGGAAGCTCAGCTTTGGTTACTATATCTGGTCACTGGCACCTTCCTCTCTGGTGCTCTTCCCTTGCTCTTACTCCCAGCCACCATGAACTAGGTATCTTTTTCCATCATGTTCTTCCACCACAATGTTCCTGCCTTGGAGACAGTCAACCACTGACTTAACCCCTGAAACTATGAAGAAAAATGAACCCTTTCTTCTTTGTATTGTGTAGGTCATGAATTTGGTCCCAGAAAAAAAAAAAAAAAGCTGACTAATACAGTCACCTAACACTGTTCTGCTCCAAAGTAAATACAAACACCTCCTACCTACCAGGGCTGGTATGTGCAGACAGTGACATCCTGGAATAGAAAATGATGTTTGGAAATTGTTCTACACAGGTAATCTCTCTGGGAGATGAGAGTCCTAGAAAAAAGAGAAGCAGGAGTTTGCTCAGAAGAGTAGTGAAGGAAATACAGGGCTTAGATGCACTATAGTTGTTTCTCAATGATACATGATAATTGCATATTTATGGAGTAGAGTGCAGTAATTACAAACATATATAAAATGCATAATGATCAGGTCAAGGTAACTTACATTTCCAACTTAAGCATTTATAATTTCTTTTAGATAGGAACCACTGAACTTATCTCTTCTAGTTCTTTATAAAATATAGAATAAGTTACTGTGAAATATAGACACACTACTGTGTTATAGAATAAGAACTTATTCCTTCTAACTGTAATTTGGTCTGCATTACCCTATCACCTTCTCATCCCATTCTCACTTCTAGTGACCACTATCCCACTCTCTTTTTCTTTAAGATCAACTTTTTAGCTTCCACATATGAGCAAGCATATACAGTATTTGCTTTTTATATCTGGTTTATTTCACTTATAATGTCCTCCAGCTCCATCCATGTTGCTGAAAATGAGAAGATTTATTCTTTTCTGTGCCTGAATACCCTTCAGTTGCATTTAGACATTATGTTTTCCTTATCCATCCATCTGCTAATGACCTCATCAGTTGAGTCACAAGTTTGCTACTGTGAATAGTTATCTATGGGCTGGAGATCTAGCTCTGCCCCAGAGGCAAGACCTTAATCAGTGTCACCCTCAGTATCTCTGTACCCCTGTAGACCTTGGTAGAGAAACACTTCAGAAAAAAGAGAAGAAGCCCAAAGTTGCTACCCAGTAAGAATTTCATCCCATAAGCTTTCTCAGCCAGAGATGTGAAAATGCAAGCCTATATTCATTTCATCCACCATTTATCTGGGGGGAGGGTGTTTCTAAGTGTGGGGCACCTCCCAGGTGCTAGAGATACAGCAGACAGTGAAATAAACAGGTACTTTCTCTTGTGAAGCTTCCAATTTCAGAGAAGAGCAAAGACAATAAAAGGGGAAATTACTTTAAAGATAATTTTAGAAAGTGAAGAAGAGCGTTATGAAGAAAACAAAATGGAATAATATGATGAAGTGGGGGCAGGTAGATATTTAGATGACATGATCAGAGTGAGGCTCCCTTGGGAGGTGATGCTTGAGAGACAATAATAAGCAGAAAAATAAGCTGGCAATGCTATTGAGAATTTGCGTACAGCATGTGTAGATGTTACCCTAAAACCTCATGTGGTCATAGGTGGGGATTTTTCAGAGGTGGCTGGATCCAGAGTGTGTAACTCTTGAATTGATTCATGGTGCAATGCTAGGATCAAGGGCACTAGGACTAAGGGTGTAGTGCTACCTGCCCTAAGTAGTCTGGGTAAGCTAAAAGGAGCAGAAAGAGCTTTGGTCATCCTTTGTTGCTTTGCTATCTTCTGCCCACCATGAACTGTTTCTCCCCTGTGAAGCCACCCCTTGGAGCTAGTTAATTATGGACTGAAACTTCTACAAACTCTGAGCTAAATAACCTTTTCCTAATTTAACTTTGGGTGTTGAATATTTTGTCTCAGAAATAAGAAAAGTAACTAACACAGAATTTGGTACCAGAGAAGTGGTGCTGTTGCTTTGACTATACCTGACCACATGGTTAGGGAACCTTTGGGAATGGATTGTAGGAAGAGTTTGTAAAGGTTTGGAGGTGTCAGATGAAAAAAGAAAACCTTAGGTGGTACTTGATGGGAGATTCTTGTCAGAGCTCAGAAGACCAGAAGGCTAACAGAAATCCTCCTAGTAAAGACCAAGTTTGGGAGGTTTTGGTAGGGAAGAAGGAGTACATTGGTTGTTAGACTCCAGACAATGTGTATTACGGCTTGGCAGAAAGTTTGTCATATCAGAGAGTTTGCCAGAGACTGAAGACAGTAGACTAATTAATCTGTAATAAGAAACTTCAAGGCAACCTAATGTTGAGTCAGTGGCATGGCTACTGTTGGGGCTTTTAGTTAGATTTATGTTGCAAATCAAGAACTCAGCAGAAAGATTCAAATGTTGTGAGGTTTTCAGAAAGGAAGATTCAGTGAAACCGTGGACCGCAAAGATAGAGCAGAGCAGGTTTTGATTGCTGAGAAGGAACAGGAGAATAAGAAAGATGCCCTGAGGGCATCACAAGAAGCAGCATGACTCCACATTTTGCAGAGTTAAAATTGCAGAAGTGAAAGACATTGCTTTGAAAAGAGAGCCCACATGTATTTCTTGAATACAGTATGTTCTAAGACTTGTTTCTTGATCCATTCTGCCACTCTATTTCTTTTGATTGGTGAACTGAGACCATTTACATTGATAGTTATAACTGCCTTTCTACTCTGTTTAATTGTTTTCCCTGCCCAGTAGCTTTTTTCTATTGGTACTCTTGGGATTGTGAGCTTTGTTTTCTCTTTCTAGAATATCTTTCAGAACTCTATGTAGAGCTGGTTTGGTTGTCATGAATTTCTTCCATTGTTCTTTGTCATGAAAGTATTTTGTTTCTCCATTACTCATGAAAGAAAATTTTTCAGTATACATCAACTATGTTGATTGGGAGGTTGTTGCTTTCAGGACTTGAAATATTTCACTCAAACCTCTCCTTGATTTAAGGGTTTGTGTTGAAAATTCTGCTGTAATCCTGTCACATCACTGGAAACCAATTCAACACTCAAAAGTCAATAGAATTTCTGTAAAAATAAATATCACCTGACTGTGAAGGAAATTAGGGAAACCACACATTTCACAATAGCATAAAAAAACGAATCAATCTAACAAAGGAAGTCAATATATGCTGAAAAATACAGTACTCTGAAAAAGGAGATTGAAGAGGCTATCAGAAAATGGAAAGATATCTCTTGCTCATGGATAGGAAGAGCTAACATAGTAAAAATTTTTATACAGATTTAATGCAGTCCCAATCAAAATACCATTAGCATACCTCATAGAGCTAGATAAAACATTCTTAACATCCATTTGAAAGCAGAAGAAACCTGGAATATCAAAATCAATTCTGGGAAACAAAGGCAAAGCAGGGAGCATCACAATCAATGACTTGAAATTTTACTACAGAATTACTACGATAAAAAGAGCATGGTGCTGGCAAAAAAAAAAAAAATAAACATGAGGATCAATGGAACAGATTAGAACAGGCAGAAACAATTTCAAACACACTCAGCCATCCTATCTTTTCAAACACTGGAAGAAAGATAACCTCTATAATAGATGGTGCTGGAAAAACTGGCTTTCCATGTGCCAAAGAATAAACTAAATCCATGTATATTACCATGTACTAAACTAAAATGGAAATGGATCAAAGATCTAAATATTAAACAGAAACACTAAATCTGCTGGAGGAGAGTATAGGTAAAATTCTTAAAGACATAAGTGTAGACAAAGACTTCATGAACAAAACTCTGACTACATGGAAAATACTACAAATTGTCAATAACTCGTATCTCATCTTATTAGAAAGCTTTTGTACAGCAAAAGAAATCATCAACAGGGTGAAAAGACAATACGCAGAGTGGGAAAAACCTTAACCAGTTGTTCTTTAGACAAAGAACTAATATCTGAAAAAATCAGACCCACCAAACTTAAAGACCCAATCCAAAAATGGGGTTCTGAAATAAACACGTCTAAGAAGAAGTAGAAATGGCAAATAAATACATGAAAAAATGTTCAACATTACTGATCTTTCAAGAGATGCAGATTAAAACAATGCTGAGATTACATCTCACTTCTGTTTGCTTGGTTTTTTTTCTTGTTTTTTTCTCCGGTACCGGGAACCGAACTCATGGCCTTGCGCTTGCCAGGCAGGCGCTTTTGCCGCTGAGCTAAATCCCCAGCCCACATCTCACTTCTGAAAGAATGGCTTTTACCAAGAAATGAACCAATAACAAATGCTGGAGGGGCTGTGGGGGCAAGGGAACCCTTCTCCACTGTTTGTGGGATTGTAGACTGGGACTACTGTGCAGCCACTGTGCAAATCAGTGTTGCACAAAGACTAGATTTTGGAGATTCCTCAAAAAACTAGGACCAAAGGTTCTGTTTGACTCAACTATTCCCCTTCTTGATATCATCCCAAAAGAATTTAAAGCATCATACTACAATGATATACATGCCCCCATCTTTACAGCAGCACGGTTTTCAATAGCTAAATCTTGGGAAAATCAGAATACCCATCAACCAAGAAGTGAATAAAAAAGATATGGCTTTCTTAATACAATGGCAAACTACTTAGCCATAAAGAAAGATAAAATTGAGTTACTTCTAGGTAAATGGATTCACCTTGAGACCATACTTTTAAGTGAAATAAATTGGACACATATGTGTAAATATCTCATTGTTTCTCTGATTTGAGAAACTGAATGTGTGAATAATAATCAAAATGCAAAATAAATATTGTGAAATAGGAAGTAATTGTTCAAAGGAAAAGGGAATTTGGGGAGTTGGAAGGAGAAAAAAGGGGGGGGGAATGGAAACAAATCTTTGTAAATAAGGTGGGAAAGAGGGGTTGAAGAGAGAGGACAGGAATGGAAAAAAAAAGGAACTGAGGTATACAATGCACAATTACAAATTTCCTGTGATCAATGTGAATATTACGTATATCTAAATTGTACCAGTAAACTTATTTTTTTTAAAAAAAGGCATTTAGGAAACTGAAAAAAAAGAGAGAAGAGAGCCCAAGAGCACCATGTTCCAGAATGGCAACAGCCTGGGGAAGGTGTTCCTCAGGATTTGGTTCATAAGCACTGGATCTCTCAGCCAAGAGAAAAGGAACCCCGGCTAATTCTCCAGCTGCCAGAAGACCTTGATATCATCCACGTGGTGCTGGTTTTTGGTGCATGCCAAATGGAGGGTTGTGGGGTCAGGAAGGCTTCCACCCAGATTTCAGAATAAAGCCTGGCAGGACTGACAGTGTGTCCCTGATAAGGTAGTGTGTGAAGCCATGAGTGTGATGCCAAAGGTGCAATGGAGACCCCAGAATGTTGCAGAAGCCAGGAAAGTGGTTCCTCCAAGGAAAACTGCAAGGAGTGAACAAATACAGCTGAAGAAAGAAGATATGGGAGCTACAAACACCAGAAGTAGTATAGGGGTGGAGTCACCCAAGTTCTTTGGAGTTCACAACTTGCCACCAATTGCCAGGGCTGGAAGTGGAACTGTGAGATTTAATGTTTGCCCTAGTTAATTTCTGGTCTTGCTTTATTTCCACTCCTTGCTATCCCTCTGTTTGTAACTTATGGAATGGAAATGTCTGTCTTGTGCCATTGAATGTTGGAAGTGTTTAACTTTTTTTTTTTTCATTTGTATGGAGGATTGCAGCTAAGTGTTTACCTTAATCTCAGGAGAGACTTTGGACTTAGGCTTTTCAGCAATGGTGAAACTGTTAGGACTTTGATAACTCTTGCAGCTGGAATAAATGCCTTTTGCATAGAGAGATATGCATGAGCTTCTAGGGATCCAGGGGTGGAATGTTATGCCTTGTATCGAGATATCTCAGCAAAGCTTGATGTGGTCACAGGTGGGACTTTTTCAGAGGTGGCTGGATCTAGAGTGTGTGACCCTGGGATTGATTCATGGTCCAATGCTTGGCTCAAGGGCACTAGAATTAAGGGTATGAATGATACCCACTTTAAGTAGCCTGAATAAGATAAAAGAGGAAGAAAGAGCTGTGGTCATCTCTTACTGCTTTGCTACCTTCTGCATGTCATGAGATGGTTTTCCTCTGTGATGCCACCCTGCTTTGGAGACAGTTGATTATAGACTGAAACTTCTACAGACTGAGTTAAAAAAACATTTCCCCCTTTAACTTTGGATGTTATGTGTTTTATCTCAGCAACAAAAAAGTAATTAAGATAGAGGTTGAGATATAGACTAGGAAAATACCTTTCTAAAGCACCCAGTATTTGCCAGGGACTGTGTTATCTTAATAATTTCTACTTATTTAAATTTCACATGACACCATGGTAGCAACAGTGCCAACTTTGATCACAAATGTGTCAAGATCAAGATATCATATATAATACAAGGACCTTTTTAAAAATAGAATAAATGAAAATGTGGACAAACAATTTATCAATCATATTTTATAAATAAGTAAACAAAGTTCTAAAAGAGTGGGTCTTCCAGAACCTCACAGTTACAGATCACAGAGCTAGAATACTTCATCCTTGACTTGTTCTTTAAAATTGTCTATTATTTTATTTTATCTTCTAAAGCTAAATTGATGCACCAACATTTATTTAGAATTATATACATTTATCCATATAAAATTATATTAGATTTCAGTTTCCTTTTTTAAACTCTTGTTGTAATTCTTACATAAAAAGTATTCCAGGCTCATAAATTGCATCAATCTGATGTTTCCATATTGCTATATTCTAGAAGTTATAGTCCAAAGTAAAGGTTTCCTATTTATTGAAAATTTGCTACTACTCCTGCACAGAATTTATTTATGAAGAGGAGGGGGTAGTTTTAATGATTATTACTGTTACTCTAGTCTTTATCTAGAATAAGGGGAAAAAAGATAGATATGAACAAAATCCAAGGTGAAGAAAAAGACATCACTACAAATCTACAAAACATATAAAAGATTATATATTTTTTATTTTTTTATTTTAAAAATAAAAGGAGGACAACATTAACAGACATACAACATTTTACAACATCACAACAACAGCACAGACAATACAGAGTTACAAAGTGGTAGGGAATTAACAATGGTTGTTGTATTACATATTGATATCTTCAAAGTGGCTTCTCATGAAAACAGATATAGACATGGAATTTTATTAACAACTTTATCCAATGAATTAGACAATTCAGATGAAATGGGAAAAAAAACTCCCAGAAAAACACAAATCACCAAAATTAACTTAGGAAGAAGCAGGAAGCCTGAATAGACACATATCAAGTAAAAGAAATTGAATTAGTAATTTAAAACCTTCCCAAACAGAAATCTCAGGCCCAGCTGGCTTCACTGATGAATGCTATCAAAAATGTCACCAAGGAAATAGTACACAATCCTTTTCTAAAAATAGACAAGAAGTGAAACTCTCCAGTTCATACTATGAGGTTTATGTCACCTTGATACTAAAGCAAGACAGAGACATCACAAAAAAGGAAAACCACAGATCAGTACTCCCTGTGAACACAAATACAAAAACAACTTATACTTAGCAAACCAAAACCAATAACAAGTAAGAAGGTACAGTCTATAAAACAGTGTTTGCTACCTCCCTCTAGACCTAACAGGATTTGAAATATTGCTCATCTGCCTCAGCAGACCCCACTTATCACTATCTCATCATTCCCTCTGGCATGCCCTTTTAATACACTGACGAACTCCTTACTATAAACACCAGCAATGACAACTGAAGCCCTCTTCCAGCCGTATGTGTGATCCCTAAGATAATGGAAACAACTTGCTCTGGGACTTATCTCAGCATTCATAGAAAAGAACTGATGATAGGTACCCTGATATCTTGTTTTTGATTGAGATGACTCAGACATGTTTTACAGTCTCTCAGGTTACCAGTTGGACTGTGCCTCTATAGAAGACAATAGTAACCAATTTATAAACATACATTGTATGAGCTTCCTTCGCTTCCTTCGCTTCTCCACTCCTTATTGATGCCTCTAGAGGTCACCTCCTAAACCTATGAGCATTCAAATCCTTGTCTCTAGTTCTGCCTCCAATACATCCCTTCTTGTCCACTCCTTACTTTCTGCTCCAGTACAAGCTCAGAACAGCCTCCCACAATTTAAATGAAGTCATTTGGCTTAAAGCCAGAAAGACAGATGGTACCATCTCTGATTATAACTGACTTTCCCAGGAAAAGCCTAAGAAGAGAAAAAATTCATTTGGGTAGAGAAAGGGAAATTCAGCAACAGAAGGACTTGGGTTACCTCAGCATTTGGCCTTTCATATTTCAATAGAACTGACGTTGTAATCATGGAAATCAAGAACAATTATCATCTTCATTATAGTAATGGTGCTGCCTTCACACAGCAAGCACCATGATACTACAAGACTTTCCCTATTACCTTGACAATTTACCTGGATGGGACACCATTATGCAAGGCAGTTTACATCTATCTCTACTCTTCCACCCTAAGGCCTGATTGCTCAATTCTGAACATGATCATCCTCTACCCAGAGACAAGCAGATGATGAGGATTAACATCCAAAACAATAAGGGCCAATTCTATTGTCTCCCTCAAAATAAGCTCACACGTCTATGAGAACAAACACTGGGAAAGTAAGAGAACAAATCTCTGCCAAGGGAGTTTTCTTAGGCTTCATTTCACTAGATTCACTCTGTCTTGTTCAAATATTTATCGTATACCTACTACATGCCATTCCTGTGACAAGAGTATACCTGAAACATCCTAAGGGAACCACTCCCAATGAGTTATAGCCTTATACAAACCCTTCCCCTCAAATACAACAGGACCTATGACGTACTTCTAACCAATGGGACATGCAATGGTAAGTGGCTATCACAACCTCGATTATCTTAGTACACAGGGGCTGGACAGACTCCATCACTGTCCTTGAGGAAAAGTGCTGCTGAGTTGTGGGGGGCAGAGAATGACAACAACCTGAATGCAATCTCAAGGAACTCTGGTGGTTTTTAGAAGCTAGGAGGAACCATTAGCCAATAATCCACTAGAAAACAGAGACCTTCATCCTACTGCCATAAGGATATTGATTTTGCCTACACTCTGAGGGAATTTCTGAGTCCACTTTCTCATTCCAGCTTCCAGACAAGAGTATAGCCCAGTCAGTACCTTCAGTACAGCCTTGTGAGATCGCAAGAAGAAGAGCTAGCTAAGCAGTACTCATTTTTGCCCAGTTGAGGTTTTGAGACAGTAGATGTAGGTTGCCCAAAGCTACTAATTTCGAGGTCATTTGTTATACAGCATAGAAAACACATACACAGAATTAGAGTTAATTCTTGATTCTCTAATATCTCTTGTCTTAGAATACATTTTCCCCATATTCAATCTCATCCAGTTTTTCTTGACATCTTAGACAGGAATATCATTGAACCTCTAGCTCTTACAGAATTTGGACATATATCAGACAGCTGGACAAAGAAATCCAACCTGTGGCCTGGAATGAGTAAGCCGACTGATTGCTGAAATGCACTGAGAGGAGGAACGACTTGTACTCTCTTGGGATGTGGGTCATCACCACCCGTGCCCTTTAGTATCTCAGTCCTTGCTTTTCCCTCAGCACAGTGTTAGACTATACTTTCCAGACTTCTTTCTATTAGTGCCACTGATTCTTACCAGTGAAATATTGATTTCCAGAAGTGCTACTGTCACGTCAAGGACAAGCGTTTATAGTGTTAGTGCTTTCTCTATATTTTCTTCTCTCCACAAACTGAAAAAACTCTGATGGAAATTTTTAAGACCCTAGAAAATGATAGAAACATGCACTAGAAGGATCTAAGGCTCTTGAAGGACCAGAAACCTCTGGTGAACTGCATATTAGGTATGCAGTGAAATTCCCTCTGGTTCTTATGGACAGTTCTATCATCCAGAGTTCTTCTGGAAAAATAGAATCAGAGGGAGATACATATTAAAACATGCATTGCAGTGAGTTGATTTACATGACTGTGGGCCTTGGCTAGTAAGTTTGAAATCCTTAGGGCTGGTATCAGGAAGAGCAGGATGGAACTTTTCACCATAAGCTGAAGCTTATGTCCACAGGTAGAATTTCTTCTATATAGAAGTCTTCAGTTCTGTTCCTACAGCCTTCAGGCTAACCCAGATTATCTAGGATAGTATTACTTACAACTGATTGTAGCCTTAAACTGACAATAAAACCTACACAGCACCACCTGGATTAGTGTTTGACAAACTGTGGACTGTAGCCTAGCCAAGTTGATATAAAAATTAACCATGACAGCTATGATGGGAATTAGCATACACAACTGTGTTTAGCCAATGATTTTTGAAGTGTGTTTATTACAACAATTAGAGTCTAATCTGGCTAATAAAAGCAAAGCATCATCTCTCATAGCCTCAATCTTTACATTTGAGGAATGGTGATAATATCTGATTCCTAGGGCTGTCCATACCCTTAATTAACAAATACTAGGGACAACAAAGACTTCTGGTGCAGGTGGGTTTTCTCCCTATCATTCTTTGGTTTCCCAGCAAATTATCCTGAGTCTCTATTGTGTCAGCATCATCATGACCATTTCATCTCCTGGTGTCCTGGTGATCCCAGACACCCCTTCACATTTTGTCTCCACAGAGATTCAACATGGGATTTCTATGCACAAATTTGACCATGTTGTGTCTCA
>NW_004955408.1:27870459-27888565 GCF_000276665.1 Chinchilla lanigera
TGTGTCTCATGTTGTTATTCCCATTATTCATTTCTGCTTTTATGTAAAATCCAAAATCCTTACTTCACCTCCATTTCATCCTTCCACAATCAACTATGGGTCCTTTAATAAGTGTGTTTATCACACTTCTCAAGTTCTTCTTGTTAGACTTTACCTAATATGCAGTTAACCAAAGCAAACTAGAAAGCAGGTAGAATCCTCATGTCTCCCTATGATTTTCAGTGCTCAAATCCCAGTAGGGAAAAAGTAGAGAAATGCAAGCCAAAACAGGTGGTTCTACCCCTCTTTTATGAGGCATCTGAGCCTTACTTCCCAAGTTTCAAAAGTATATTGCTCACCCAAAGATTAAAGGGAGGGAAACCAGGTACAAGACTAGAAATCCAGTCCTAACAATGAGAATTCCCTTTCATAGAACAATGGGAATATTTTATTGTATTAGTATTTGTAGTGGATTGACAACTGGTGGTCAACTTATAACCCCCAGCTAAACAGAGTAAACATGGTGCTGGGTGTGGGAGGCCCACCTGAGGCTTGTGCCAGTAGCATAAGAGACAGAACTGGAGAAGGAGAAGAAGGCAACCGGGAGCTGGGAGAAGCTGTAAGGAGCTGTTGGTTGTTTTGGAGGAGCTCGTCATGCTGGTTTTCCTGATGAACTTAGCTGTTTTCATCCTCCAAGGAGCTCAGGACCTCATTAGCACTGAGAATGGCTTTGGTTCACTTTCGGGGAGCTCTGGTCCTCACGTTGAGCCTTACTTCCTGGCTCCAGAGGGGAAGATGATGCACTGCCGATCTCCTGGAGAAGCCTGCTGCTTTGGCTTTCCTGATGGGAACTGGCCATCTTTATCATCGGAGGAGCTCAGGACCTCACTGTTGCTGAGGATGGCTGTGGTACCTTTCAGGGGAGCTCTGGTTCTTCTGAGTCTCGCTTCTTGGCTCCAATTCAGATCCCTCAGCCTGCTAACACAGGCCCTTCACCCCGCTGGCACAGACTTCCTAGATTCCACCACTGACTTTTGTGCCTTCCCAGCACAGATCCATGAAACAGGCCTGCGTGAGATGTTGTTATGGGCTCTGAGCCTCTAGTTGGATTCATGGGAGGCATTGTTATGGGCTCTAGGTATTCAGCTGGACTCATGTAGGACATTATCACAAGATCCAAGCCCTCAGCTGGATTTCTGGTCTATAGTGTGTGGACAGATTTCCTGCACTCTTTTGTATATCATTCTTTGGTTGAGTATAATCAATAATCATATAAAAATATGTGTCCTGTATTATATTGTTCTCCCTAGCAAAAATATTCCCCAAACCATAACACTATTCACCCAATGTTCTGACTTTTCCTCTTATACTCCCTATTGCTTTAGTAGGAATATGACTCTCTACCCCAAAGAATATAGGGATCTTCAGTTAACTTGCTTTTGACAGTAAAATATGATTAGAAGTAATGCTTGTCACTTCAGGCAGATGTGTTAAGAGCTTAGCCATGCCTCTTTTCCCACTGTCACAAAACTGTCACTGTGGCACATAGTGGCTACTCTATCAGCTTGGTACCAAGGCAAAGATGCAGCTGACCCAGGATAGGCATGTTGCAAGGCACGTAGTAAAACTTTCTTGTTGAAGGCTATGTAATTTTGAAGTTATCTTTTATACTGTTACACTGCACTGTAAGTTAGCCTATTCTAAGTAAGTAAAGAAAATGGTTCCAATAGTAGTTTTCTTTCTATAAAAGGTAAAATACACAGCACTGGAGACCAGACAAATGGGAGCCTCTGTATTGCAGTGATGAAACACTTGGTAAAACTCATCTACCATGATAATCTTGGTAAGCATGTGACTCTAAGCTAAAAATGGGACACACAGAATGTCAGCACTATACATTGATGGCTATATTTAGCATGTGACAAAATAGTACAAGAAAGAGATGAGATCAGAAAGAACTGGCTAGCTTGTAGTTAAGTAGAAAATATCAGACAGTCCAGAAACTTAAAATCTTGTTTTAAGAGGCTATGTCTTCCCAAATGCAAAGCAAGAAAGACCAAAGTAAAAAGAAGGAAAGTCTTACTAACAGTCTTGTGCGAAGGTTCAACTCAAGATCATAACCATTACCTATTTTGGCAAGTCCTGTGAATTAAGTTGACACCTATGCCTTCTGATTACATTGGAAGGTGTGTACATACCTTGGATAATCCTGCTTCAGACATGAGCAGAAACTAAAGATGACAGGACATCACTTACATGCAGAGGAGACCTAACAAAAAGAATTAGGGTCCCTAATCAGAGGACTATCAGTTAATCAAAATGAGATTTTTTTCAGGTGACCATGATAACTACATGTGCTTTCAAAAGATGTCTGTGATATTTAAAGAAAGAGAAAATTCTGTTGCTGGCTTTGAAGAAGAAGCTGTCATGTAAAGACCTTAAGACAGCCTCTAGGAGATAAAAGTCATCTTTAGATGAAAATTAAAAAGAAAATAGAGTCAACAGTCCAACACTGTGTGGAATTTGATTCTTCCAACAATTATGTTATCTTGAAAGGTCACCTTGAACTCCAAAAAGGTACTCTGACTTCCATCTTGTGAGACCTTAAGCAGTGGACCCAACCCCACTAGGCCCACACTTCTGATAAGGAGAACTAAGACATAATTAATGTGAATTGTTTAAAGCCAATAAGATGATGATAATAGCAAAACAATACATAATCTAATGTGCCACATAATCTAATGAATCTTCAGGTAGTAATAGAAAAATCATCTAAAATTTTTGTTGGACCAAAACTTCTCAAAACAAGATCTTTATAATGAGGCTTACATAGAAAATTTAAAAGCCCAAGATATCCACAATTAAACTTTGAAAGTCCTGTTTCAGAAAGATTTGTGGGTGTAGCTACTACCATATGTTGTTGTCTAAAAGATACAAGCTAAGTTTTTCAGAGTTTCATGTTAAAAGAACCATCATTCTAGCAAAAAAAAAAAAAAAAAAAAAAAAATTTGTGATAGTTCCAGACTTGTAGATCCTCAACCTTCTATGAGACACAGCATATAAGATACTACCCAGTTCCCTACAAGGACATGTTCTATAGTCATTTCCAGATGCATCCAAAAAAAAAAAAAAATCACCAAAACGCAAAGATAGTGTTTTAGCAGGTTTTAGTCACTCTGACCACAATACTCTCACAACTTGAAGGAGAAAAAGTTATTTTGGCTTATGGTTTAAATATTTCAGCCCATGGTGGGCAAGATTCAAAGAAGAAACATGATAAGATGGCCTGGTGGAAGAAAGATCCTCAACTCCTGGCAACTTAGAATAGAGAACAGAAAGAGAGAGATACGGAGAGAGGGAGGGGGGAACTAGGATAAAAATATGCCCTTCAGGTTACATCCTCAGTGAAACTCCAACCAAGCCTCATTCTTACCAGCACACTTAGCTATGAGTTCATCAATGAATTAGCATTCATCTATTGCTGAGATTAGCAACCCAATGGTTTATTTTCCCAATGGAATATATTCCCAATGGAATATTTTTATATAAAGCAAATAGGTATCATCCCATAGGGGAAAGAGAACAATACACACAGAATGTCCCATCCTCAGCTGGAAATCTACCACTCATGATTATAAAATTATGCCAAGGTCATTACTCAAGAAATTCAGAAGGACATTTTATTCCCACAGACAGAGTTGTAAATAGCCAGAATATATTATCACCAGCAATCAGAAAATTGTTGTCAGTAATTTTAAATGAAGCCTTGCAGACGCACTGATGAAACCAGACAGTTTGCCATGTAGAGCTCTGTTGTATCTTTTTTCCTCATTTTTTAGAGTTCTAAGAGTAAAGGACCTGTATCAAATACTGGTTCTGACCAATGAAAGTAGAGTAATGATTTGTTAGAGGGATATTAGATAACTCTTGTGTCTCCCAGAGAGAAGAGACCAGAGTTCAGGTGCTACGCAGCCTGGAATAATGGAAACATTGTCTATTTTCCTTGGCAGAGTAAAGACACTGGGACATCACTGTCTCTGATGGGGCCAGGCCCAGTGGCTTACCCTGCTCATGCAGCGAGCATTCACACTAGAAACAGAACTTGAAGGAAGTGGACAGCATTGTCATAACCCATCACCACCAAGATTTGAAATGGTCTGTTTTTCTGATGTCACTAGTCTGTCACTCTAAGTCTGTAGTGGATATACCTGAATGACAAACCCAGGGACATATACAAGGGAGCTTAGAAGAAGACCTGGCATTTTCATTTCTCATAGTGAAAAGTAGATTCTGTCTCAAAGATAAGATAGTCTTCAAACAAGAGGAGTTTCAGCTCTTGAATGAACAGTAAGAGTGACATGTAGCCACACTAACACTGCACTTTCTCCATAGAAAGGAAGCAGGGGACAGTGAAAAAGTCAAGGTTAGGTTAGATCCCTGTTGTTTCTTTTCTCCTCCTAGTGACATGAAACTTTTATCTTTGGTCCCAGCTTGTCATTCATGGAATGAATGATCACTACCACTGTATGTGCTGCTTCTTCACCTAGATGTCTCTCTATCCACTTACCTATCTACTTATTTATCTTTATTTCTATCTATTTGTAACAGACCCATCCCAAGGACATTGTGGGTCATGTCAGCAAAAGTCATAGATATAAATCTGATTGGCTTGCCATACTTCTGAAATATTTGAATTAATTATCAATTCTTAAAATATTATATATACTATAGGTTCATGTTTGTCTTATAAGTTGAGATCAGATACTTTGAGTTTTCTTTTTCTTAGATATAGAAATAATTTCAATGTTACCACACATGCACCACTCTCCCTCCCTAAAACCATCTCCCTATTTTTCCTAGCCGCCAATGTAATTTTCACATCAATGACATGGGAGGAGGTATGCCAGATTTGAATCAGGAGTAGAGTTTGATTCCCAGCTCTTCCAACATCAAGCTGTGTAACTTTGGAGAAATAACTTACATTTTTTAAGTTTAAATTTTCCCATCTTTCAGAATGACTTTGAATACCTTTTGAAATCAGGTATTATGCACCAGAAAGGCCACTAGAAAACTTTATTATTAGCTCTGCAGTGATTGTTCCACCAGTGTCACCTCCTGCCACTGCCTTCCTTCTCTCAGTTTGTTCTAGCAACACTAAACTATCAATGCTCTCCTCTTTCTCTTTCTCCCTCCCTCTTTCTCTCTCTGTCTTTCTCACACACACACACACACACACACACACACACACACACACACACTCCCCTTTACAGATGTTGTTCCTGCCTTCTGTATTGTCTTCTCCCTTCTCTCCTCAATCTTTTTCAAATTGTTCTTCCACAAAGCCCAGCCATGATCCTCTAGGCTAAGCTGTTTGTTCTTGGGTCTTTGAGGGCTCTCCCACTCTATATGTTCTGCTGTGATTTGCCTTATAATTCTATAAGTTTCTTTCTGTCTCTCATTAGACTGTCTTTGAAGCCAGGGTTGTGGCAAGATCATGGGGAAATAAATGAAACTGAGCTACTTGAGAAAATCTAAAAATTATAAAACTAGAGTAAAAACTTACATTTTAGAAAAATATGTACAGCACAGATAACAGTTGTGTGAAGAACATTCTTTAGTTTATCTTTCAATGTATTACCTGTGTGAGACTTCAGGCCTGACCAAGTCATATAATTTTTTGATTCTGGAGGAAGTCTAGCAAAAGCAGCGGTGTAAAAAGAAATGATTGCAGGACCTGTGTCCCTGTGCAAAGCCGTGGGACAACACTAGATGATTTGTTGAGATATGCCAGAAGGAATGGCTAACTAAGTCTCATTCTTATGATAATTGAGTTGTACTGTCCTTGCTAATCCTGTTGAAATCCTTCTAATTGCCCTGCTACTTTGTTTGTTCTTTCTCAATAAAAGGTTACTGAAAATGGTAATTGGGGTGACAGTCCTGGAGGCTGAAGCCCCATGATCCCAGAATTTTGCCTTTCTTGTTTTTCTTGTTTTTTATTTCATCCATGGGCACCTCATTCGGGACCTGTCACCCCAGACAGTAACGGAATATATACCAACACATTATACTAATAGTTTTAAATATGCAAGGATATTATATATGTTTTTGAAATACACAAATGCACCTAAAATGTATATTAATGCTTTACTGGGGAAAGGAGCAGCTACACATAATGAGGAAGAGGATGAAGGAAAGGAGACTTGCCTGTTCAGCAGCTCCATTTTTCTTTGTAATATCCTATTTTTTAAAACTGGATGATTTACTATCATTTATACTCGTGTATGAATTAAATATTTTAAAATAAAATTTAAAAGAAAAATAAAGACAATAGGGTTTGGAATTAGAAGAACCTTGTCTCTGTTACTGTCAAGGAGACAGTTCTGTTACTTTCCCAGCATTGGTTTCTTCATCTGTAAAATGGGAATAAAGAATGGTTCACAGTGGATAAAGGTTGGTCAATAGGTACAAAGTTACAATTAGATAGGAAGAACGAGTTCTTGTGTTATTGCACAGCAGGGTGATTATAGTTAACAATAAGGAGAAAATAACTAGAAAAAGATTTTCAATGTTCTTTTCACATAAGAAATAATAAATATTTCTGTAAATGGATAATATAATTATCCTGATTTGATTATTATACAAGGTATACTCACATCAAAACATCACACTCTGTATACATTTAGAATTATCATGTCGATTAACATTAAAAATAATTTTAAAATAATATTTTCAAATTATAGAAATTATTAGAGATTATTGTAAAATGAGTGACCAGGGCAGAGTCTGGCACAGATCAAGTGTTCAGGAAATGCGCACTGAATAAATTTACAAGTATTGGGAACCACATAAGATGCTTTAAAAATACTTCCAGGAAAGCTTATTTATTTACCACCTTGATGTCTGAAACGTAAAAGCATCATTACTGAGTGTGGAGGGTAGAACAAATGTTAAGACCTGAAATGTTCTCTTCCCCTCCAGAGATCATCCTGAATGTTTAAACATCTATTTGAAAATAAAACATGAGCCTTCAGGAGAAAGATCAGTGTCAGGGAAGGAGGACTTCAAACAGGAGGTAATGCTTCCCTAGAGTCACCTCTTGCTGCCAATCCCCTCACCTTCACCCTTGACTGAGAAACTTCAGAAACTTACAGAGTGCAATACCTCAGCATTCACGTTGTCTGCATGCAGGAAATGGGACAATCACTACTATAGTATCTGCATCCATTCTTGCTAGAGACCTTGTCTCAGCACCACGGACAACTCCCAGGCGCATGGAACCTCTATTGTGGACTTTTCAGTAGCTCCCAAGCACTATTTTTTTAAGATTAATACATATGTTCTGGCATAATAATCACATTCATCTAGAAAGTTGGAACAAATAATAACACATCTTAATTATTTTTATTTCTCCTTTTTCATTCCCCTCTCCCTCTCTCTGTCTCTAGATCCCCTCCCCATTTGTGAACTCTCCATTTCCAATTGTCAATCTTTTATTTTGCCCTTTAAATTATTTATCCTTTGGGTTTACCCATATAAGAGAACCCATGCAATATTTAAGCTGAGTGTTTGACCTATTTCATTTAACATTTTGGCTTAAAGGGGCAGCACAAATATTTCTGCCAGGTGTTTGGTAGGGAAAGCAAGTTGAGGTAGCTGCACATATCTGCTGAGTCTTCTTAGTGAAACTGCTAGTAGCTGGAGGTCATGTCTCAAAAATTTCTCATTGAAAAATCCATTAAAACTTGAAAAAATTCCCAGAAATGGCTAATGTATCAGGCAATGATTTGCTGGGGAAAGAAGATTTAAAAAGTAAACATCTAAATATATAAATGCCTATTTTTCTAATGAGATATGAGAAATATCCCCAAGACAGAGGCAAACAGAATTAGAACAGTGATTTAAGATCCACCACTGGGGTTAGGGAAAAATTTTGAGGAGCTATTATAGAATCAGAGTTAAAACTAGCTGGTAATGCGAAGAGCAGATCAGTACTTCCATGAAGGGAATGAGTGTGTGCAAAGGCTTGGAGATAGGAACTGATGAGTTTTTCACCTTAATAAAAATTCTGCTAAGTCATCACAGTGGTGAGCTAATATAGTGTGGTTCACTGGAGGCCATGTGACAGACTCTGCTTTCCTCCTCCCCTGTCATATTACAACTTCCTACTTCCTTTTTTACAACATCCTGTTTCTCTCTTCCCACCCTCTGTCCAATCACTGCCTGCCAAGTCATACAGACCATCCCTTAAACCCCACCCCCAGCCTGGTCCTATATAGCCTTTGTTCTCCCAGTGAGGCCCTCAGAAGCTCCAGGTCCCTCTTTTATGCTGTGGCCCTCTCCATGCCCACAACAAAGGCATTTTTTACATTGATTTATTTTTATCTGTGCCAAAAAACCTATCAGGAACCAACTTGACTCTGGGGTAAAGTACTTCCATAGAGGGAACAGAAAGAGTCACAATTCTGAAAACAGAAGTTGACTTGTTTGAGGAACAGAACAAAAGCAATGTTAGTTTGGAGATCTCAGCAAGATGAGGGTGTCATGAGATGAGGTCAGGCAGGGTGGCTGAAACCAGAACAAGTAAATCCTTAAAAGCCAGATTTGGATTTTACTCAACAGGTGATGAGAAAGAGTAGAAATGACTTCAGCAAAGAAGTAATATAATCAGATTTGTGATTTTTATTTTTGTGATTTTTTTACTTTAATGTAATACAAGTAGATATTAATAAAATATTAAAAGTCTACTTTTATGAAAAACTAAAACAAATTAATTACAGAGCAACAATGGTTAATATATTGCATATCATGATCTTAAAAGAATGGCTAAAATGTTACTCAGAATACAAGTCATAAACAAGCAAGCAAACAAAAAACTGAGCCTGCAAATTTCAGCACAGAAAACAAATTAAAAAAAAACAGAAACAAAGCAAGAAAATGTCTCCAAACACTCCTCATGCCCCCAAAGCTGATCTACAGGACAGTAAGGAGGAGGAAACCATAAGCTATGCAGCAGAAATATCTGCAAGAAGATCAATGGCAGTAACAAAACAATTCAATGACATGCTTGGTGAATTCAAGAAAGATTTAACTAGACAGAAAATAACTCAAATCAAGCAAATGATCACAGAATCTAGAGAAAACACTAATAAAAATCCAGTGAAAGAGGGGGTATAGCTCAGTGGCACAAGCACCTGCCTGGAAAGCAAGAGGTCGTCAGTTTGATTCCCAGTACCAAAAAAAAGAATAGGAGTCCATAAATAAATTCCAAACAAAACTATATCAGATTAAAAGCACAATTGAAAGTCACAGCAGCAGAAGCCACCAGTGTGATTTTTGAGAAGACCGGTATTGGTGCTGTTTGGAGAATGAACTGGAAGGAGGGAAACAGTGGGACTGGTTAGAGGGGGAAGTTGGGTTTTTCCAGTAGAGAGTGAAGGGGAAGCAGAGTATAGTAGACAGAGAGTGGGATTTAGGAAATGTTTCAGAGTTTGGACAAATAAATCTTAATATGTTGTTGGATTTGAAAGTGAGATAGCAGGAAAAATTTAAACATCACATGATACTTTTATGCATGCAAGTGAGTAAATGAAGAAGACTTTAAAAGACTTAGGCAAAATAAATGAGGGACTGAGAGTTCCATTCCAAGCTCAGAAGCGCTCAAGTGAGAACATTAAGTAACTCACTGGTTGTATAAAATGGAGCTCAGTTAAGCTGGACATGCATCCAACCATAATTTATACACAGATTGCATTTGGAGCAGTGGTTCCTATTGAGGAGGGAGCATTTGTGTCCAAAACACAGCTACCAGTGTCTGGAGATATTTCAAGTTATCACACCTGAGAGGCAAAGGAATGCCATTCATATTTAGTGGGCAGAGCACAAGAATGCTGCTAAAAAAAAAAAGCCCACAGTGCATAGAATCGCACAACAAAGAATTATCCCACCCAAAATGACAAGAGTGTCAAGTTTGAGAACCCTGATTTAGAGACTGGAGATATCTGGTGTCCCCTAAAAAGGGAATATTAATAGACAAGAAAAGAAAATTCAGGTCTACTCAGGATTCCCCTATTGACTACTTTTGCTTTTTTGCTCTTGTCGTAACCTTTGCTTTCTTCCTATTCAGCGTTATTATGTGACCCTGGGCAAATTTGTTAATCTCTCTGAGCATCAAATAATAATAATAATTAATTCCTCCCCAGGGTTGTGACAAGGGGAATAAGATGGCATGTATATGGTGTCAGGATACAGAGTAGAACCAGTACATGTTTGTTATGGCTTATATCTAGATGTCCACCTAAAGCATTATGCACTCATAGGTGGGGGCTTTGGGAAGTTGACTGGATCATAGGTGTGTGAAACTCCCATATGCTAAGTGTGATGTTGGGAGGTGAAGCCTGGTCTGAGGAGATGGGCCACAGGGGCCTGGTCTGGAAGGATCTATCTCCCTCCCTCCTCCTTTGGTATCTCTCTCTGCTTTCTGCCTGCCATGCCATGAGCAAGCCTCTTCTGCCATGGCCTGCCATGCTGTTCTGCCTTGGAGCTAGCCCACTATAGATTGAAACTGCTACGAACTGTGAGCCACAATAAACCTTTCCTCCTTATAGCTGTGTCAGGTATTATGGCCCAGCAACAAGTAACTAAGACAATATTCAGCAGGAGATGATGATTCCTGGATATGTTTTTGATTCTGTGCTTTGCTGAGGTCTCTGTGCATCCTGGAAATACACTTTTACCCCAGAATTCAGTCTGAGCTCCCTAGTGCTCAGTGCAGACTTTTTCATGGTACATTTTACACTGAAAACCTGATGTTTTGTTAGCCAGTCCTCTGCAGCTAAACAGAAGCCACAAAGCAGATTTTACTCTCAAAACTGAGCCTCTGAAATCTTCTGACATCAGGTCAGACCCTTGATATCCACTCACTCCTGTAACTTTCTCTCAGCCCAGGGATGTGTGCTCTGGTTCATAACTGCAGTCGGCAAGGCTCAGTTTTGACAAAGTAGAAAACATCTCTTTTCCACTAAGCTCATTCAAGGCACCATCTCTGCTTTATACAGTCTTTTATAGATTGTTTGATACCAGATCTGGAAATTCAAATAAAAATGTGGTCTCCCACTCCTTGCCAACTTTGGTTTGCAGACCAGAGTTTTGTGGGGTTAGGGCAGACCAACTCCAGGTTCTTACTGTTTAGGCCCAGCAAAGAAGGACCTGCCTAGTCTCAGCAGCCTTCTTGGAAAGCCAGGCCTCTGTGTTGACGGGCAGCTCTTGCCTGGACTCATTTCTCTTCAACAGTTTCAGTCAAGCAACAAAGTGCTGTGGCCTCTGGACCCAGCAGGCCTTAGTGATGTGGTGCAAAGATGAGCACAGATTTGTGGAGCCCCTGATAATCACAGAAACGTCTTCCTGGGGGCTGAGGAGAAACAAGAGGCTTTCCAGGGCACTGGCTGCTTAACAAGAGAAATCTAAATCTAATGAAAACTCTAAAAGGAGTCATTGAAACTCTAAAAGGAGTCATTGAAGGACCCTGAATTTTGGGAAAAGTCTTTTTTGGGGAGATAACAAATGACCTATCCCCTTGTCTTGGTTACTTTTTTCTCATTGCTGGGACAAAATACTTGACGCCCAAAATTAAGGAAGGAAAGGTTTATTTTGCTTACAGTTTGTGGAGGTTTCAGTCCATACTTGGCAGGTTACAAGGCAGAGTGGCGCATGGCAGAGGGCTACAGCTCATGGCGGCAGAACACAGCAAAAGCAACAAGCACAAAAGGGAGGAAATGGTGGCAAGCAGCCTCTTCCTCTCCCTTACATATGCAAACTATCCACCCCAGTGCGGGTGTAGCTCTCACACCCATAATCAAACTCTAAAAGCCTGCCCCATGACCACATGAGGCTTTGGGGGGACACCTAGACACAAACCATAATACCTCTCTAGTTTTCTACTCAAATGTATGGAAATAATAATGACTTCCTTGCAGAAACAGCTGTGAAGCTTTAAAGAAGATTACTATCTATCTATCATCTATCTATCTATCTATCTACCTATGTATCTATCATATTCTGTCCAACACAAAAAGAAGAGAATTGGCAAAGAATAGGCATTTTCATTTCACCTTATTGAACAATATGTATTTATTGAAGAAAAATAGATTATGGAGACAAACCAACTAAGAAATTTCAAGCACAAGATGATCATCCTAAGATAATCACCACTAGCCTTTTGGAGAAAAGTTTGCAGACTTTTCCTATGCATGAATATGTATACACTCATGTGTGTATCTGTGGTCACAGGAACGAACTCACGTCATTACCAGAGGTGTCACCATAAAAGCAGAAAGTCCCCATTGCTCTGGATGCTCACCAGTGATGCCCACACAGGCACATGAGCTTGGCTTTGCCTTCTGTCCCTATGTGAATTAAGACTAAAATGGGGTCAGTACCCTCCAGAGAAAGACAGACTCCCACAGTTTAAACCACAGAAGCAGCGCTTGTAATGGAAAAACTTACTTGGGTGGAAGCAGTAAGTTCCTTTGAAAGCAGGTCAGGTTCACAGTAGCATGGTGAGTATGGGGACAGGCAGAGAACATTAATATTCCCATAGGAGTGAACATCACAACAGGAGTCATCAGCAGTCACTAGTAGGTGTAATCAGGGAAGCTCCTGTATACTAAACATGCTCTATGTGGAAAGCACTTTCCTTAATGCTTTAAGTCTTATTTACCCACTTAATCTTTACATCTTTAAGAAATTGGAATTATTTGGGTCTACATTTTATAATGGAAAACTGAGGATTGAAAAGTAAAGGGAACACAGAGTCTTTTTCCTCCAAGAACACCCATCGGACGTTGGACAGCTCAATTAATCTCTGAGCCTCTGTTTGCTTATCTTGCCAAGGAAACTGCAATGTATACATGGTTCTCATCATAGAAAGGGAGCTCAAAATATCCTAGATTATTTTCTTTTTCTTTAAAAAAAAAGCTTCGGCAGAATTTTAACTCTTCTCCCGCTACCCGGCCTCTAAGACTTGAAGTTCCTATTCAATCTTTTTAATCAAGCCTATTGCCACATCTTCTATTCAAGTGTGTACAGCCATTTCTAGGAGCCTCATTAGCAGGTCTGTGGTATCCAGGCTGGAGCCATGCCCAGAGCTGTCAAGTGCAACAAGCCACTGTGCCTTCCCGTGGCCCTAGTGGGACTATTTTCTGTTTAGCTTTCAGTGGCTGTCAAGCACTTGGGAAGCAGAAAAGAAATCACAGAATTCTAGAAAACAAGGGATTGAAAGCAACTCTGAGAGTTCATCCAGGTCAACTGGCTTATATTAAAGCTGGGAAACTGAGGCCGGAAGAGAGGCCCACCACATCAACATTGGAAGTTTATTTATGGAAAGAATATTTCCCCTCAGTTGCCCAGAAGTTCTGGACTAACAAATGAAGAGAAAAATGTGTTAAAATAAATGAGTCTGTGGAGCAATGGAAAACTCACAGGTTTGAAGATATTCACTTCTAGCTCCAAACTTGAGGGCACTCACACTCTCATGGAAAGGATTTTATTTTCTTCTACTCTCTGTGACATCATCCATCCCACCCTCAGCAAATTAGGGCCCTCTTCTCGCTACATATGTCTATGTGTCAGATAAATGCTCTTGAGTATGCAAAACTTTGATCATGCAGAGTCTGCCAAGTTGAAAATATAGCAGTTCTCTGTTCAGAGGCATCCTGCCACCTGAAGGGAGAGATCACTTCTCAGTCCTGACATTGGTTACTGTCTTAGTCTGCTTTGTGCTGTTACTATACCAGATTACCAGAGACTGAGTAATTTATATAGACCAGAGATTTATTGGCTGGGCTATGAAATACAATAGGATGGCCTGACATCATGCATGGTGAGAGCTGTCCTACCTCTCCCTCCCATGGTAGATCGCAGGAGAGCAAACAGGATGAGAGTGAGGTATCGAACTGGTGGCCTCCAGCCCTTTCATAACTGGCATGAGTCCATCCATGAGGATGCAGCCCTCGGGCCCCAAATGCCTCCTCTTGTGTTCCACCTTCCAACAATGTTGTACTGAGGTAGACAGGCCAATCAGTACATGTTCCTTCTTTCCTCTTTCTGGAGATATATATGTTACCAAACATCAGAAACCATCTAGAAGTACTTAGGAAAACTAATGTAATACGAAAAGCTATTAATAGCAAAAAAAAAAGTAGTATATATTCAGGATTCGCCTATGTTAGTTACATGTATTGTCTAGTTTAACCCAGGGGGAAATTACTACTGTCTCTGTATTATAGGAAAGGCAAGAAAGCTCAAGGAGGCAGAGCGACTACCCAAGATTACCCAAGGATGTACAGCTAAAATTCAATTGCCAATTCATTTCCAATTTGATACTTAAATGCCCGGTGCACACAAGGGTAAAGCACTCAGACCAGTGCCAGTCTTCTGCTCCACCCTGACTCTGAGTGACACCGGGGATATGGGGCCAAGGTTAGAGGGACCACAGCATTTCTAGCGTGGTCCACCCCCTCCAGAGCTGGGGCTGTCTTTCCTCAGTATCATCCAGAGCCTTCTTGCATGCCAATAGAGAAATATCACTGCAGCCACTTCACTCGCTCACTCAGTCACTCACTCACATTCCAACTTGCCAGACATGTGGGTGGAGGCAAATGAGCTACTAACTCCAAAAGGTTCTGTTTCCTCTGTTTGAAATCCAATGCTGACAAGCCCAGGCATTTTGCTTTTCATTTTTCTTGTGTACACAACAGAAATGCTTTTCTATAACGAATTGAGATCGCCTGCTCAGGTTTGGGGAGGGGAGTAGCCCAGCTCACCTCTCAAGGCCCTAGCCATGCCCTGGCACCTTGGGCCACAATTGCTGGGGCTTGGCCATGCCCCAGGTCTTACACCTGGGCTTGACTCAGGGACTCTCAAAGGCCCCCTGATGGGAATGTCCTGGGGTCACTTTGCTGCCCCAGGGAGGTACTCAGTGTCCTGGTTCACAATCTCACAGGAGCAAGGTGATCAGACTGTGACAGAACTGCTTGGAATTGCAGTTTAATTTTGTTTGGAAAGCATTTTGATTTTATTTAGTAAATATAAGCATATCATGAGATCTGGAAATTTCATATCCAGGCATTAACTCTACAATGACTTATGAAAATATTCACATAGATGTGTGCGAAGATATTTCTGTATTGTCTGTAATAACAAACAGTAGAAACCAACCTAAATGTACACCAAGAAAAAAGTGGATAAATGAAATTACTGAATATTTACTCGGGGTATATCATAAGCAGCTAAAAAGGAATAAACTCTAGCTCTACGTATCAACATAGCTAATTCACAGCATATAATGTGGGGTGGGCGTGGAGCTCAGAGGTAGATCATACAAAAGGCCCTGAATTCAACCCTAGTTGCTGCCTAAAAAACTACTACTAATAATGTTGTGTTTTAAAGGCATGTGGCCTTAATAACCTAACTGTGTGGCCTTGCTAATTACATGAATATAGGTTACTCCTCTCATCTGCGCGTTTACATCTTCATGCAGACACTTAAAGTGCCTCCCTTAAAGGGTTATTTCACGTGAAGCGCACACACGGCGAGCACACTGAAAACCTCATCATCACTACTGTGGCCCCAACTCCAACACTCAGTCCATGCACCACCTACTGTCACCATAGCTGCTTCTCCTCTGGCTGCAGGGGCCGGGACCCTTGCCTGCCCCTCGCCGCCTCTGCCCGCTCAGGTCTTCCCGCTGCCCTCTATTCTTGTTCATACACATACTGCACAGAGTGTATTTGCATCCACCTTTTGCTTTCTTTTACTTTTTTTTTCTTTCAAAAGTTTATTTAGTATCAAATAAGAGGAGACTTTGCTTAACACTACAGAACATTTCAAGGCTTGAGTTACAAAAGAATACCACACTATTTGCACTTGTAATTGGCTTTCCTCTTCACACATGTTGGCAAGAGAAAAAAAATAACATATGTCTGAAAGATAAAATAACTAAATTCTATGGAAACCTTTAAAGTGAAAGTGAGGCTTATGTTAAAAGAATGGATTCACATATTTAGTAAACCTTTTTTTGTTTAACACTAGTGAATCAAAGTTATATTTTTCCTTTTGATGACCTATTTTTTCATATACAGACTGGAAATAACAAAATTTTACATGTCCTTTTTTTCCTGGCCAGGTTGATGTTTCAACAAAGTAGTTTTAAGTTCCATCCATTCAGATTTTAAGCATCTTGATTTATTTAAGAAGGGATTGTTCATAGAAAATATTACTTTGAACAGTATACGGGATGGTGGAGATTGGCTATTTCACAGTATCAGACAGTAGAGTATCTGCTATATGGCTGGTCCTCATAGACACCCTTTGCTGTCCTCCCTGAAGGTGCCTTATGTATTCAGTTAGTCCACTCCTCTTGTCCATAGGAATCATAAGTCTCCTTGCTGAGCCCGTGCCCATAATCATAGTAGTCAGTGCCACTTTGGGCTACAATGATGAGATCAGGAAAGCACAGCTCCAGGAATTAACATATTTGAAGGTGGATAAGAAAATGTAGATGTTCCAGTAGTTTCAGGGAAACCCACCTTGCATACAAGAGGTGTGCCAACCCCAGCAATAACCAGGGGAAGAGGAGCAGTTACAGCCTGGCCAGTTGGAATTGGGGTTCCATGAGGGACACCAAAAACCAGGGGAGTCCTTTCCACCTGAGGGCCAGTGCTTTGGGGAAGAAGCCTTCTCACTCCAAGAGCAAGAGGAGTCCCCCCTAGTGGGTACAGACCTCCACCACCACCCCTAACACAGGAGGCTTTCTCTTACTTTTGTCCTCCTTCCTCTCTCTCTCTCTCCTCTCAACTCTCCCCATCCCTTGTTTTCTTGCTTTCTTTTTTCCCTTTTAGATACTGTCACAGTGAACCTCTTTGAGCATAGAGTTTCTCCTTTCCACTAAGTTTTGCCCTGGAGAGTAAAATGATTAGATCAAAAGCAGTAGCTGTTTTGTTGTTGTTGTTTAGCTTTTTGGCTTTTTGGCTCCTCATACGCGTTGCTACTTCTCAAAAAGTGCTGTGTCTATGCACATTTTTACTTTCCTGGCACTGGCCCATGGCAGAACCTCCCTTTCTCCTGCAGCCTGGTGCATGCCCATTTCTGATAGGGTCCACTTAGACGCTTCCCTCTCCGAGCCCTGGGCTCCAGCGACCCACCTCTTCCCTCCAGGCCCCGCCTCCTGACACCACATGTAGCTATAGCACCGCCTGATTCAATCGCTTTTCAGAAGCTTCACCAACCGAAATGTACAAGAGATATTGTGAATTGGGCAGAAACTGTTCAAAGCAAAAGACAAACTGTGACAGAGGAAAAGGAAAAGGAAGAAAGTGAAAAAGAAAAAAATATACTTATACAGAAGATAATCAAGATAGTTATACAGCTAGTTCTCTTAGTTCATTGAAAAGGTTTGCATTAATATTGTTTGGACAAATTGTACAGCTGATGTCTTTTGGTTTACTGAAAGGAATAGTTAATGCTTAAAGTTTTCTTTTTTATTTTAAAAATAAAAGGAGGAAAATATTAACAGACAACATTTTACAAAATAGCAAGGAAACAGTACAGACAGTACAGAGTTACAAACAAAGTGGGAGGGAATTAACAATGCTTGTTGTATTACATATTGATATCTTCAAAGTTTTCTTTTTTTTGATCAATTTTTCATGATTATATCTGGTAATCTGAAGAAGTAATTTGAACACAACAATATTCAATATAACAACCATTGTTGAATTCCTATCATCTTGATTAGTGAAACTCTGTATCATTTCTTCTTTTATTATTTTTTATTCTTTTTACCTGTCTTGCATTCTTACATCCGGTAATCTGAGCAACTTCATTGAAGATAACAATATGTAATATAACAACCATTATTAATTTCCTATCACCTTGTTTTGAGATTCTGTACCATTTTTACTGTTTTTTTGTTTTGTTTTTGTCTTGGTTGTTATTATTTTGTTGTCTCTTTAAAATAAAAAAAGACATCGTGCCTACATCTTGTACTCTGAATAACTACTATGAAGACAACGACATGCAATGTATTAACTGTTGTAACTCTCCTACTAACCTGTTTTGAAACTTTTACTAT
>NW_004955408.1:27888665-27902800 GCF_000276665.1 Chinchilla lanigera
TTTTTTTGATCAATTTTTCATGATTATATCTGGTAATCTGAAGAAGTAATTTGAACACAACAATATTCAATATAACAACCATTGTTGAATTCCTACCATCTTGATTAGTGAAACTCTGTATCATTTCTTCTTTTATCATTTTTTATTCTCTTTACTTGCTTGATCAGTCTTGCATTCTTACATCCAGTAATCTGAGCAACTTCATTGAAGATAACAATATGTAATATAACAACCATTATTAATTTCCTATCACCTTGTTTTGAGATTCTGTATCATTTTTATTGTTTTTTTGTTTTGTTTTTGTCTTGGTTGTTATTATTTTGTTTTCTCTTTAAAATAAAAAAAGACATCGTGCCTACATCTTGTACTCTGAATAACTACTATGAAGACAACAATATGCAATGTATTAACTATTGTAACTCTCCTACTAACCTGTTTTGAAACTGTTTTACTATTATTATTCTTATTTTATCTTTAAAATAAAAATATAGGAGCTTCACCTATACACATGAAGCTTGGAGGAGCATCTAGATCTAAACCTTAGTACACAGCCTTTAACAGAGTGTCTCATGCAATACTGAAAGGCATAATCAATGCTCCCCATCTTAAGAATGGAGAAACTGAGGCCCAGTTATACAACAGATAGTAATTAGAGCATGCTGATTCAATCGCTCTTCAGAAGCTTCATCAATTGAAATGTACAAGAGATACTGTGAATTGGGCAGAAACTGTTCAAGGCAAAAGACAAACTGTGACAGGGGAGAAGGAAAAGGAAGAAAGAGAAAAAGAAAAAAATATACACAAGATAGTTAAGATAGTTATACAGCTAGTTCTCTTAATTCATTGAAAAGAAAGGTGAAACTAGTATTAAATCTAGTAATTTAACACTAGTATTTGCCTCATAGATTTATAAGAAAGGCTGAGTTAATATATAACTTTGAATAGTACTGGGTTTAAATTCTAGATAAGGGTGAGCAGCCATGATTAGTAATATCATGAATCCCCAGAACAATCCTAGAGCTTTTCATCTTCCTACTTCACAATGCAGAGGTTGAAGAGGTAGGACACTCACCCAGGATCACATGGCAGGCAAGTTGCAGTCAGGTGTCTCACCTCAAAGCCCTCATTTCTGCTCCTCGTACTTCTACCACAAATGGCCGTCTGGGGGACACTGTCCAGAGGAATAAGGGCTCTGGAGCCTCACTGCAGGATTAGGATCTCACTCTGCCACTTACTAGATAGACACGGTTTCCTCATATATATAAACCTGACTTATCTGGGAGAGTCACAAGAGATTAAGAGTTAATGTGTGACTACTACTTAAAACAATATTGATACAGCGAAAACACTTAACTATTGCAGTTCCATGTTTTTCTGTGCACAACACTGACAATAGCTGTGCTGCAAAATGTTTAGTTATTCAGAAAGTAATAAGTTTGAAATGCCATCTACTAAGTTATAGTACCAGAGAGTTCTAGACCAAGCTCAGTAATGAAATATAGCAACAGATCTACATCAAAATGTGTGAATATCACATTATATAGAATAAATAAATTGCCTCACTGAAGTTCAGGTTTTGCTATGTCAAGCAAGGCTCTGTAAGCTTTTCCATAAGGACAGAAAATATTTCAGACTTTGTGGCTATATAGTCGCTGTCACATGACTGAGGTCATTGAGCTGAGGCTTACTGTGTTACACAACCACTTTCCATTTCCAGAGTGCTGAGAGTCTGGGGATTCCATGGAAGGGACCATCACTTGAACATCATCACTACCTCCACCCAAAAGCTCTAGCAGGCTCTTCTCTATGTCCAAGATTTACATCCAGAAAATAATAGTGTTTCCAAACAATTTGTTTAGTAAAGCAAATATTTATCAAACAATTTGTTCAGTAAAGCAAAGTCTTTCCCCAAATTCCCTTGCCAAAGAGAGAGGTGTTATTAAAGGTGACACAGGAAGCTAGCATGCCTTCCAAGATGTGAGAAACATGGGGACTGCAGCCACTTGGCAAGGAAATGTACAATCTCCATCACATCTTCAGAGATATTAAAAATAGTTAAAAACTCCCATAGCACCCACTGGAAAATCTTGGGGATCTCAGTTACCATGACTTATATTTATTAAAAAATCAATTGATACATGATCACTGCCCTGCCACCCAGAAAAAAAGAATTTATAATGCATGTGGAAATTGTTCAGAGAAAAGAACAGCTTAATTGTCAATGTTTCACATTCGTGCAGTTCTGATTCATCTGACCATCTTCCCACCTTGATCAAAAATGTTATTTGGGAGGTAACAGAATTGAAGTCCATAAAGCTTTGTGAGATTCACAGAGGATGCACAATGCGGAAACCAGTGATGGAAACAGGAGGGGCCAGAGGCAGGACTTTAGCCCCTTAGAACAAAATAGCTGCTTTAAAAAATAAAATGGAGTTGTGTGTGTGTGTGTGTGTGTGTTTACCCTCCTAACATATACACTGCCTGTTAGTAGTGCCTGGTGCTAAATTCACCACTGTTAATCAAGGCAAGAGTCCTGTTCAGGTTCAAAGAGCAGACAAATGTGAACTTGAACTCAGCTCTACTTCTGCACACTGTGCAACCTTGGGTCTCAGTTTCCATCTCTATATACTAGGAAAATAGTTTTTCTTTAGGTGGCTGTCAGGTTTAGATGATTGACTGCTTGTGCAAGTTCTTAACAAAGGTCCTTGTATGTTTTATTTCATTTCCTTTTAATAAATATCTATTTAATAATTGCTATGTGCAAGACGCTCAGTCAGACCTGCCGTTTGGGGAATGGCTAGGAGAGAAATGGGGCCTGAGTTTACAAGGTTTTGCAGGGTAGGGAAAGATGAAGCATGAAATACACACACACACACACACACACACACACACACACACACAAATAACGTTCACCCAAACTGTGAGGAGTGTAAAGAAGGTAGTGAAATAAATGGGATAACATGGATGAAAGTAGTAGGGGGAGGAGCTAATTGAGACGTAGATAGCTCATCCCAGATCTGCAGAGTAAACGGAAGTTACACAGGGGAGAGAGGCCAATCAAGTTTCCTGGCCACGGGAATAACACTTGCCTAGATTGTCTGGCCACTTACAGAACCTGCAAAGAGGCTGTGTGGCAGAAGAAGAGCCTCCTTAAAAGAAGGGAACAATTCATTGCAGTTCTTAAGCTGTGATCAGTGCCCAGTGAACAGCATTTTTTCACCCTTCATGTAGCACTGAACAACTCTGGACGGTAAACTGTAAATAATTTATGTCTATTTCCATTTCCATTAAAATAAATAGCAGTAACTTCACACAGTGCCAGGATGAAGGCAGAAAGCCGACTCAGCTCTCAAACTCAGCTGAGTATGTACTCGTCTCCCCCTCCCATCCCCATTCAGGCTCGGGTCTTCTTACGTCACTTCCTGCTGCCTACCCCATCCCTTACCATCCTCAAGTAACGACTCCCCTATGCAGGTACCTGCTTTCACATCTCAAAGCTTCTACTCCTATTGTTTTCCTTGGGGTGGGGGGAGATTTTGTCGCAATTTGAGCTGTAGCCCATGCCCTGTGAAGTGAGAGAGTTTTATCCAAATTCTGTTCTTGCTCATTTACTCAATATGTTTATTAGACAAATACACTTGAAGATGACAGGACGAAAATGTGATATAGAGGCCAGAATATGAGAAGGCGGCTCAGGCAGATTACAGTAGGTTTTTCAGCTCTCTCAGCTACAATCTGTGAGATCACCTGTTGAGTGACCTATTTGCAGTACCTCAATGTCCTCACCTCTCAAATGGAGATAACAATTGTGTCAATTTCCTATGAAATCTGTACAAGCTAGGTGCTCTCTGCCCTAGCTCACATCCTCATTTACCACAAATGAGGAGAATACTAAGTAGAAATGTACCGATGGCCAGCTCTTCCACATGGAGTATAAGGTGCTGGCGTTCTTACTTTTGAGGATACAAAATGGGCTGGATCAAGGCCTCTTTCCAGGGCTACCCCTTCACATTCTCATAAAAAGCCACCTAACTCAAAAAAAGATTGGGCTTCTGTGCTCATGCAGAGCAAACATCAGAGAATGAGCCACCTGACAGCTGTGCCCTATCTCATCCAAGATGAGCCAAGCCACTTGTCCCCATCATGAGAGTTCCCCTGAGGGGTCTGCAGTGGGAATCTGTGGTTTTCAACTTCCCAGCAAACATCCCATCCTTTACTGGGAAAAGCATCATCTTAGTTGGGGTTTTCCAGGGAAAGAGAACAAATAATCACAGAAGATAGATAGTTAATAGACAGACCTATAGATAGGCAAACAAATAACTTGTTCTCAGAGATTGAGTCTTTTCATTATGGAAACTCAAAAGTTCCAAGATCTGGCATCTACAATAGAAAATCCCACAAAAGCTAGTGCTGTGGTTCCATTCTAAGCCCAAAGGCCTGAGAACTGGGGGCAATGATACAAATCCCATTATGAGTCCAAAGATCCAAAACCAGGAGCATCAGTAATAAAGGAAGCATAAAAGGATAGCCCATCCCAACCAAAAACAGCAGACTTGTCATTCCTCAATCTTTTTTATTCCAAAAGAACCCTCAAAAGTTTAGGTAATGCCACACCCATTAGCAAAGGCAATCTTTACTCAGTCTACCAATTCAAACCTTAGTCTTTTTCATAAACATTGTCACATACATACCAGAATTAATGTTTTATAAACTCTGTGCCTCCCTTAATCCAGACTGATGTGTATAAATAGCTATCCATCTATCCTAACCTTGGCAACCATACACATCTCTTTAAAACATAGTCAAGCTTCAAATAAAGACAATAAGTCATAATCGTGCAAAACATTGTACAACTATCCTTTGTACAACTGAAGACATAATTTCTTTCTCATAAGGTACAGTTTTTGAGTAGTGTAGCATAATTTAAATATTATCGTGTAAATTTAATGCTTATATGCTAATAAAAAGTCAGCATATCATATGGCACATGATAAGGGAATAGCAGATGAAAGAAAACAAAGGATATTTACTTAATACATGAAGGTATACACACAAACATATTCTTAACAAAACAGGCAGCTGATAATTATAGTTCTCCACTGTATAACTTGTCAGGTGGCCATACCAATCATTCTCATATTTCTCATTTTATATTCCCTTTGCCTTCAACAAATATCTCAGCTGGTTGTGGTACTTTAACTAGTAAGTTAACCCACACATTCATTCTTGAAATATCTGAGCCATTTTTTAGTCTATCCTGTATTGGTTTGTTGTAGTTTGACTTTCATCACAGAGCATAGTAAAATTAAGACAGGCCCCAAGGAAAAAAATCTCCTATATTCCAGAAGGACTCCTCCTTATCTCCACTGTAGTAAGTAGTACAGTTTCCTCCTTGCCTGTTAGAATCAATACCCCAATCCACAGAACAACTCCCTTTTGCCTGTTGGCTGGGAAACATGTAGAGCCCAAAGTAGCCAGGTGACCAGCTCCACTTCTAGGGCAAAGGAATCATTGTTTTATATCCTGGTGGAAGTATTGCTCCCTCAGGAATTAAGATCTCTCAGCCAGCAGAGCGTAAAGTTTGGGAATAGAAAGCAAAATCTTTGCCAGTGGGTCACTAGGGGTTATAGTGAAGGGTGCCACATCCATATCTCCTCTTTGATTCCTAGAACCATGAATCTTGACTCTTGGAGAAATAACCTCTAGTTGTGATCAAAAAGTATGGTGAGCACTGCTGCTGAGTGCCATCACTACAAAAAGCAATGCATTGAATCTTAGTAAAAACTTCAACTTGTTCAATACAGTTGGTCAGTTGTGAGATACAACTGAGAGAAGGCATGTTATAAAGTGTGCTGTAAATCATGTATCACAAACAATGTGTTGACATTGAATATTGTCAGTTTAAATAGAATTGTGTAATCCTGCCACTTAAAATTCAAGCATTTAGAGAAATCTCATCATAGGAGATTGGAAGCTTGGATCTATTCAAGACATTGGGGCAGCCATGGCAGCACAACTAATCACAAAAGAGGACTTTCAGAACTGTTTCAGAAAGTGTCAGGAAAAATGGGGTAAGTGTTCAAAGCAAGAGGGGTTATTTCAAGGGGATTCATGGCAGTGCATCTTTTCCCATAATACTTTTTAAATGTAGATGTTCACAGTATTAATTATCACACTTTGATATTGGGGACCAACTCATAGTAGATATTGCCCATGGTACCTTCATAAGCCCGTCAAGGTACCTACGTGGCACTGTAACTGAGACTTCAAAAGACTGCAGCATCATTCTATCAAGCCAGTTGCTACAAGAAAGAGGATAACACAGCAAGACCAGTGAGTTCAATGAGCACAGCCTCATTGTCATACTCCTTGGCTATGAGGAGAGATTCTTGATTGGAATACCACAGTACTGGTTAAGGCATTCTGTAAGTTCACAGATGGTATTTTGGAAGAAACATTGTACTCAAGGAAAATAAACATGTATCGAGGCTAATTGTATATTACAATAGGGATGAAACACTGCTTCTTCCATGTTTTAATCAACCTGCCACCAGGTATCTGGTTGATTACCCCGGAGAATGTTTTCATATGAAGAGGTCAGTGTTGGTCTCTGCTGCTGGTAGAGTGGATACTTAAAAGTGGCCCTAGCCAAGTCAGCCTTGATAAGTATAAGTCTATGTCACTGAGCTCATGTATCACTTCCATCCTTGTCAAAATGACCACTTTGTTCGTGGGTCCAATGGGTGAAGACTGGGATGGAAAGAGAAAATACAACATATATACTTCTCAGACAGTTCTCCTTTAAGAAAAGGGGGTGCTGCATCCCTATCCACATCCTGAAATGCAGATGTGATGGTGAACTATCTAGAACCCATCTAGAACCAGAGAAATTTAATATGCAGGAAAACAAGTGCAGATGAAAAAGAATACTGAAGAAACCTAGATACCTGGTGATATCTGAACTACCTCTTGGCTAAGATATATTAGAGAAAAAGAAAAGACTTATTACAGAAGGGAACAAACTACAGTCAGTCCTCCTTATTAGAGAAACAAATTACAGTCATATCCATGGTCCCTGCATCTGCAAATTCAATCAAATATCAAACAAAATAATCTAAGATAGCTAAGATAATTGTGCTAGTAATTTCTATTGGTTTATTGAAAGGAAAAGTTAATGCTTAATTTTTGATCAATTTTGCATGCCTGTATCTGCTAATCTGAGCAACTACTGTGAAGATAACTATGCAACATAACAACCATTGTTGATTTCCTATCATCTTGTTTAGAAATTCTGTATCATTTTTAATGTTTTTTTTATTCTCTTTAAAATAGAGTTAACAATAAAATAAAATTTTAAAAAATTGCATCTGCATTGAACATATAAGACTTTTCATGCCATTATTTCATAAATAATAAAGTATAATAACTATTTACATGGTTTCTACTTTGTATTATTATAAGTCCTCTAGTGATTTAAAGTATACAGCAAGATATGCTTAGATTATATGCAAATACCACACCATTTTGCAAAAGGACTTGAAAGTCCTTGGATTTTGGTATCCACATGGAGTCCTGAAACCAATCCCCTGCAGATATTGAAGGATTCTGCTTTAGATATATAATAGAGGGATGAACTCCGTTGTCTATAAGAAGACCTGCATCTTAGTTAGTAGTCACTCAACCTCCTGGGTCAAATCAGGGAAGCTTCTCAAAGAGATTGACTCCTGTCTCAATCTGAAGTTCAACAGAAAAGGCACTCTAGATGGAGGGAACAGCATGTTCAAAAGCACAAAGACATGAGAGAGCAAAATGTATTGGCTGTCCCAGCCTGGGAAGAGCTTGCAGGGAGCAGAGAGGTAGGTATGAGCCTGGACAGGTGGGTGAGCACCAGCCTATGTCCTCAGGATGCTTCCAGGATAGGATCCACGGATGAATTTTTTCCCAAGCACTTTAAAATGCAACCAATAAATAGCCAATTCAGACTATCTGGTTCTCTGGCATACTTCCTGGAGAAAAGAAAGAAGAAAATATACTTCCATGTGGAAATATACTTTCTCTTGGAGTTGCCAGAAGCCAGAAGCTGTGAGCAAGGCCTGGAACAGAATGGTCTTCACAGCCAGCTCATCCAGAACATGTGCATAGCCTGTGGCAGAAAATCCTCGTCCTACCTCTCCTTTCTCTTACACTCCTGGCATGTCTCAGCTGCATGGGTCAGGTTGGCGTAAAGGAGTGCTCTGGTTTGGAATCCAAAGTATGTAACCCCTGAACAAATTAGAATGAAAAGGTCCTTGCAGGGGGAAAAAATGCATCCTAGGTGTTATGGATGGAATTTTGTCTTACAGAAATTCAGAACAAGACTGTAATTGGAGATGACCTTTAAAGATGTAAAGTTCAAATGATCCTATTAGGGTAGACCTTAACCCAAACTGGCCAGTAGCATAGAAAGAGGAAATTTGGATACACATCCAAAGAAACACCAGGGCCACGCACACATGCAGAAGAAAGACCATGTGAAGGAGGAGGGAGAAAGTGGTCATCTGTGAGCCAAGAAGAGAGGGTAGGGGCTCAGAAGAAACCCATGCTGCCGATACCTTGATCCTGTCCTTCTGGCCTCTGCAACTTTGAGACAATATATCTCTGCTGTATATGCCTCTGGCAGCCCTAAAAGTGTTGTGGGCTGGGTTTTCTTGTGTGATTGTAATATTTCTACTGTACAGCAGAGGAGAGCAGAGGAAAAGACCACAGTTTGACACACTTAGGCTGCTGATATCGAGGAAGTCCTTTATGTTTCTGAGCCTCAGTTTCCTCATCTACAAAGAATGTCTATCTTCTTGGACTGTGAGGATTAACTGAGACAAATGTAAATACCCCAGTAACCCAGAGTTCTCCAACCCTTTTTGGCACCGTGGACCAGTTTCCTGGAAGACAATTTGGAGGGGGTGCAGGAATGGTGGTTTGAGGATGATTAAAGGATTGTGTACCTTAGATCCCTCAAATGAACAGTTCACAGTAGGGTTCTTGATAAATAAGTAACTAACCATAAATGGAGGAACTGTTTTATTTTCTTAGAATAGAAATCCTAACAGTGCCCAAGGCTTCCCACAGATTATTCGTCTTCATAGAAAAACAACAGCCATCTCCTCCTGGTGAGAGAGAATGTTGTGTCTGACTCTAGTGCTCCTTTGGGAACAGTATAACAAGACTCAGCGATCCTCCCCAGCAATGCTGGCCCTGCTAGTGGAAAGTATATTCTAAGAAAATGGCATTCTGGTGCTGGACACACTTTTGCTCCCAGTCCTGCTCCTTTCACCCTCACTCTAGGCCCTCAGCTAGTTTACTGGAGTTTGTAATAAATGACTTTCCTGGCTGAAGGCAGAGGTCAGGCCCAGGCTATTCTCTAAGAGGTGGCCCAGAAAGGAGCTGGCATTGAATGTTCTTTACCCAAATCCCAAGTAGCAAAAAAAATAAAATTCTTCTTGGGGATGAAATCATACCACTAAGATTTTTCTTACATATCCAAATATGGTTTATTGCACATACTTCTCCCCAGGAAGCTTTCTTTATTTCATTCTGTTGTTCTACCTGGCCACAACACAGGAATCTGTAGAAGAATCTCTCTCCTCCAAGCCTACATTCCAAATTTCCTGTGTATTCAGTCAGGAACAACAGATTCCCAAAACTATTAATTTTTTCATTCTTAGTTCCAGAGCCACTGCTGTGTGTAAAGTGCTGGGGAGAAGAGGGTGAGGGTGGAAGGATACAGCCCCCTGAAGCTCCTCTTCCAGTGGGGAAGACAAGTAACCTAAATGCCAGCCTAACCCAGCAAGATCAGTGCAATGACAAGGACACACAAAGCTCTGTGGAGTCCTGCTGCAGTCTGTGTCCCCCAGATTTCATGTGTTTAAAAAGTTAACTCTCAAATTCACACTAGTGCTATTTGGAGGTAGGGTCTCTAGGAAGCAATTAGGATTGGATTAAGTCTCAAGAGTGGGACCATCACGATGGCCTCGGTGACTCTGTGAGAGGAAGAGAGACCCCTAACTAGCATGCTTGCTCTGTTTCACACTCATGACACCTTCTGCCACATTAGGATGCAGCACAAGGACCTCATCAGGTCATGCTCTTCGACTTTCCAGCTAACAGACTGTAAGTCAAATGAACTTCTATTCTTTATAAATTACCTGGCGTCAGGTATTTTGTTATAACAACAGAAATCTGACTAAGACAAGACATTAAGGAAAGCAAGACTCCATCTGCTTGTGAAGTCAGAAAGGCTTCCCTAGGAAGATGGCATTGAGCTCAAATTTGAGTTGAGTGAAGAAGAAGGAGGGACTCTAGATCAGAGTACAGCTTGGTCCAGGTCATATGTTTCAGTGGCTCCAGACAAGATCAGAAGTCTGGAAGGTTGGGGAGATTTGCACTGTGGGAGGATGGGCAGGAATAAGTAAGATGACCCTGGAAGCAGAGGGTAGGGCCACACTGAGATGAACCCCATGCTCTGTGAAGGTGTTTGGATTTCACCCATAAGCCGTGGAGTCATGGGTGATCTATAAACAGGAAATGTTTGTCTGAAGAGACCTTTCTGAGACAGAATTAGAAACTGACAGATCAAAAGCAGCAAAACCAGAAGATGGCTGTCTTATATCACTGTCATGGTTAATTTTGTTTGTCCACTTTCGATACCATCAGACCCAAATATTTAGTCAACTATTATTGTAGATATTTTTGAAAAGATTTTTATTTGGAGGGAAGTTGACCCATAAGTCAGTAAACTTAAAGTACAGAAAAGTTTCCTCTGTAATGTGAGTAGACCTCATTTAATCAAGTGAAGTCCTTAATAGAAAAAAAGTTGGCCCTCCACTGAGCAAGAAGGAATTTTGCCAGCCAATGACCTTCACACTTCAAGTACAATATCAACTTTTCCCTGGGTCTCCAGGGAAAATCTGCTGACCCACCTGCAGATTGTGGATTTTCTAGGTTCCAACCCCATGAGAAATTTCCTGAAAATATATCTACCTCTTTGTACACACACGCACCCACCCACACACACACACACACACACATACACACTTTTTTGACTTTTTCTCTACAGAATCCTGACTAATACAGTCACATTCTCTCAAAACCTGTTTCAGAAACCTTCTTTGGCTCTGCAAAACCCATAAAATAAAATTTCTATCCAGCACTTTTTTTCTTCCACCACACTTAGAGTACAAAGCTTAGCCTTAATCTCTATTTTCAGCACTTCCCACAAGCCTGGGTTGCTGTGGGTATTTAAAACACTCTTTAAAAGAATGAATGACCAAGTGGTGGCTTTATCCTAGGTCTGTTACCTGTCACACAGTTAGATGATTCAGGAAATCCACTTATTTTTCAACAGTTACACCTAATAGAAGCTCTCTTTTCCAACATTTACTGGACTTCATGTCCTCATTAAGGCTGACTGATACCTGCAGACTTAGAAGCACACACTCTCTCATATCCACATAGACTTTAACACCACTAAGGTCAGGTCATTTCATGCTCCAGAAGAGGCACTTAAGTTTGTTACCAGTTGAGGTATGCCAGCAGAATTGTTTTAGCTGTGATTCAACTGAATGTCATGCAAGCCAGTGAAATAGGAGTAGGGAAAGAAAGAAAAGTCTAATTCACATGAAAATCAAATTGAGTACTTTAACGAAATCCCATAAATGTGAATTGCTGAAAAGTTGATATATTCTGGTGATAAGTAAAAGGAAAACAGCTGTAAATATATTTTGTAAAAGTAATAAATTCCTAAGAGTTTTAAAGTCAACTTTCTTTTCAAGGGTGTAAATTCTCACCCCCTTTGCAAGAATCTGTAAACCATTAACCTGCTACCTTTACTCAGAGGAGCAAACTCTAAAGTTATATAACAAAATTAAACACATACCATGTACTTGTATGCAGAGATTTTCCCCTTAATGGAGTTATTTTACACTTTTGTGGTGGGGAGGGGGAGTTAAGATTGGTAGGGGACAGGATAAAGTGATGAATGAGGTAAAATATAGTAGAGTCAAGCCTGGAGGTCAAAGAATGATTACCTGAGTTTTGGGAAACTGGAGAACACAGGGGGGAAAGAATGACTTGGAATGTGAAGAAGTAATTAGAAAGGAAGAGACAATGTTTACTCACTTCAAAGTATAAATTCAAACAGTAGTTGAGGAAGGAAGGAAAGAGGATCAATAGAAGAAAATGAAAAAGACAAGTAAGAAATCTAAACAGTGAAAAAAAGAAGGAAGAAAGAGAAGAATGGGAAAGAAAGGAAGAGAAGATGAAAAGAAAGCAAAAAATGTTGACCCAAGAGAGGAGAGAAAAGAAAAAAATCCAAAAACAAAAATAATAACAGGATGAAACAAGATGAATTCCAGCCAGACAAGAAAGTGATAGCCAATCAGACAAACAAGGGAGAATAAAAGTAGTGGAAAACCTCTGCTGTTTACAGTTCTGTGATAGTGTCCATGTCAGATCCCAGAAACATGCTGCGTCCTCCAGCCAAGTTTGCCATGGAATTTCTGCTGGGTATGGAGCTGAACTTGGCCTGTGGATAGGGGGCTGGGACTGGTCTTCTATTGGTGTTCTGCAGAGCCCAACTACAGGCTCCTTGCTGCTCCTTCAGATACTTCCACATTGCTGATCTCACTGATTTCTCCAAGCACCCAGGATCAGCCGTCCTGGGTCTCATGGATACTGGTCGGTCCACCCATAAAATATAATACTTTAATTTGATCTGAATTTTTCTATAAACAATTCACCTGTAAGACTCAGTTTTGTTTTTGTTTTTGTTGTTGTTATTTTGTTATTTTTTTCTCTTTAAAATAAAAAGACTCAGTGGCATTAGCTAAAAGAATTATTATCCTATTTATATTAATGCAAATTAGAAATGTTTGTAAATCACATCTTATCCATGATTGTGCAGACTGCTTTTGTGTAAGGCAAAGCTAAGCAAACATGGGAGTTGTACGAAGCTTAGAAAAAGAAACTTATTTAGTGCAAGGTGGTCCACGTGGCTGGTAGAGGTCACACACATTATGGAGATCTTACCTAAAATCCTACAGCTCAGGAGCATATTCATGAGGAGGAGCATGAATATGGACATGTCACCAAGAAATTGGACCTGATGATATCACTGCCTTTCTGCAATTCCATCCCTTCATCTGGGAAAAAAATGTGAAGAGCTGCTTCATTTTCTGGCTGTCACAATTAAATGAGATGATTTCTGTCAAAGCAATTAGAGAGCTATATAAAGTAGTGGATGCAGGAAGAAAGGCAATAAACATCTCACATGTCCTATGCCTGGCCAGCAGAAAATCGCACTACCACCACTCCCATTCCACCCCTGTGAAATGTGACCAAATTAGGAACCGCTACAGGCAGAAAATCTTTCCATCTTTGCTCTCTCTCCAGAAACACTGGAAAATTTGCTTTTATCTTATTTGTAAATTTGGCTCCCTAGTGCCTCTATATTAATCAATCATTGAGCCCACTGAAGACAGAAATGGCAACAGGGAGAACTGGTTCTTATAGTATTTTTCTCTCCAGGAACTAAGAAAATCAGGCTTTATTTATAGCCTACTGGTGTCCAGTACAAGCCTGGTGTTTAGAGTTAAAAGCATTTCTCTAAAAGCTTTGAAGAACAGAGTCTGATTTTTCCAATACTCTGGGAAGAAACAAGGAGCATGCATTTTTTAAAACATAAACTGAATAGGATGGTTCTGCTCCTGCTCGTCAGAGGATAGGCTGGTGAAGCTCACATGAACAGAGTGCTAGGGCTGGAGGGACAGAAAGCTTACCCCTCAGCAGAAGTCACTAGGCACTGCTGAGAGCTGGACAGTGAGGCATGTCTGTGGACGCAGTGACTTGGCAGGCTGAAGCAGAAGGAGCACTTGAGCCCTCAAGTTCAAGACTGGTCTCACAAACATAGCAAGATCATCATACTGAAAAAAGTAAGAAAGGAAGGGAGTGAGGGAAAGAGAGAGAGGGAGAGGGGGGAGAGAGAGAGAGAGAGAGACAGAGAGAGAGACAGAGAGAGAGAGAGAGAGAGAGAGAGAGAGAGAGAGAGAGAAAAGAAGAAGAAGAAGAAGAAGAAGAAGAAGAAGAAGAAGAAGAAGAAGAAG
>NW_004955408.1:27903145-27926823 GCF_000276665.1 Chinchilla lanigera
TTCCACGGATCAACCCACCATTTTTTTTAATTGAACAAACACTTTTTTGAGGTATTTTAATTAAAATCCTAATTACTGATTCCTTTTGAAAAAACGGAAGATGGGAAAATATTGAAACTGCATTTCACCAGGAAACAATGTGTTTGAGCAAGGACGAAGTGTCTCATTAGCTGGTCCCTGCACCGTCTAGACTTCACCGCTCATACTTTGAAGGCACAGACACGTGCCATCCGGGTCATCTATTTAGCACACTGGCTTTGAGCTTGTGCATCCTGGCTTACAAAACAAAGCCCTGATTTACACTAATGTAAATGTCAGCATGGCATTTAAGACATTGTATGGCTTGATATTTTACTTTATGACATTTAAACAATGGTTCTCCTAAAAATCCATGGGTCACAGTGGAATTGTGTGTGAGAGAGAGACAGAAACAGTGGAATTCATCAAACAATATATTTGCCCTATTATCTTTGAGGGGAGTTAAGGCTGGTTAGTGGAAGGGGAGAAAAATGATGTGTGCCACTTCCTTTCAATTCTTCAAAGACCTGTTAAGTAACACTCCAACTTTCTCATAGCCCTTCAGAGCTACTAAGCAGACCCAGAGTACTAAGATATGAAACTCTTCTCTAGAAGGATCCCTGAACATCTGTATGGAACAGAGTGCCTGCTGTACTGCACTAAGTATATAATTTCACCAAAAAATAAACTTCTATAGTGTTAAGCCAGTAAGACTTTGAATCTGTTGGTCACCTCAGAAGATCCCACACTAACTTGATTTATACAGTATGTCCATGTACATTTCTGTTAGGAGACTAACTACAAATTTTACTGGATGTCTAAGAGGCCCATAACAAAGATAAGATTTGGAATCACTATTCTTAGGAAGTATAAATTATTTATTGAAAAAAAATGCTATCTGCACTAAAATCATTAATTTGAATCCTTCATTTAATTATTCACTTATTCATATATTCACTGAAACACTCACTATCCACAGGAGTAGTGCCAGGCTCTGTAATACATGGATGAGAAATATGTCTCAGCATCACTGGGTGCCTGATCAGTGCTGCTATGGAGATGCTTCATAGCAGAGGAGCACAGATGTGCAGCTGAGTGTGAATGTGCGTGCAGTTGCACACAGGAGAGCTGGTGTGTAGTGCAGGGTGAGTGCTGCAAGTGGGAAGCCTTCAATGAAGCAAGCAAGCATGAACATGCAGCCTACACTGTCACGTGACTAAGCCATGCTGGGGAAGCACTGGGGGATGATTTTATTTTTATTTCTTTCAAAATCATTGTATAGGATAGCAGAGACTCCATTGACTGATGCTTAAAAGAAGAAGGGGCTTACTTTGAAAGACCATCTAGACTGCAATGTCTTACTTTGAAAGACCATCTAAATGCAAATTCACAAACAGCTCCAGCAGCACCTACACAGGTAGCAGAACCACTCACTCTCTCTTGAGTGTGGAAGGTCCCAGATGGCCTGAGTGACAGAGACTATGCCTGAGTAGATCTGATGGATGGACAAGCGAGTGAGATCATTCCAGGAAAAGGGAGCAGCGTGGCCAACTGTGCAGAGATGTGACAGGAAATGGAGGGTTTGGGAGACTGGAGATGTAAAGTGCAGGACATCCCCCAAGTGAAGACTCACTTCTAATACCAATTAAAATTTTGGGGTCCCCAAAACCATGCTAGGTTTAATGAATTTGCTAGAAGACTTCACAGGATTTGTTGAAACTGCCATAATTATGGCTGTGATTTATTATACCAAGAGAGCTCCATTTAGATTCAGCACAGGGAGAAGCCACCTAGTACAGGGTCCAGGCCAGTCCCACAGCCTAGCTTCTAGACTAGGGCTGACTCCTCTCCCAGTAGAGTCCTGAGGACAGCACTGATGTCTCCTAGAAACAGGATGTGGCAACGCTCATGCAGTATCGTCGGCCAGAGAAGCCCAGCCAAGTCCTAGTATCTTGAGTCTTAAACTTAGTCACTTGGTCACGTTTGACCATCTAGGTGGCTAACCTTATACTTCAGCCCTCCTGAGGTAGAACTGATGTGATGTACCCCAAATCTCACCTTAAATCACACTGTTAGCACAAACGATCTCACCTGGTCTAAAGTCCCCATGGAAATGAGATGATATTATCAGATAGGCCATTTCAGAGAATGAAAGATCACCTTCCAGGAGCTGAGAGCAAAGGCCAGATACCTCTTTTGGGCCAAATTACTGCAAAAATAAATAATCTTGCAGTCTCAGAACGTAAGGCAAGAATGGAAAAAGGGGAAAAGTGTAGGTGAGAACAGCAAGATTCCGAAGGGCTTCAGTGATTGGAGAAGGAGGAAAAGGGAATGATTCTTCTCTGTGGAGAATCATTTTTCATATATTATTTCCTTTGATCCGCAAACAAACTGTTAACCTCTCTGAGGCCCAGGGACATAAAATAATTGCCCAAGACTGGTCAAGTCAGCACTTGTGCTCAGTTCCATGTAATTCCACAGTCTGTGTATTCAACCAGCTATTTCTGGTTAACATGTATTTACTCAGCACCTACTATGTTGAGACTCTAGTCTTTTTCTTTTTTATTTTAAAGAGAATAAAAACTAATTTAAAAAATTAGAAATGATACAGAACTTCAAAAACAAGATGATGTGAAATCAACAATGGGTCTTATATTGCATATTGTTGTCTTCAACGTAGTTGTTCAGATTACCAGATATAAGCATGCAAAACTGGTCAAAAAATTAAGCATTCACTGTTCCTTTCAACAAATCAATAGAAATTAGTAGTACAATTATCTTAGCTATCTTGTGTGTGTGTGTGTGTGTGTGTGTGTGTGTGTGTGTATATGTTATTTTCCCTTCCTTCTTCCTTTTTTTTCTCCTTTCCTTCATCCCTGTTGTTCTTTCCTTTTGAGCAGTTTCTTGATCTGGATACACAATAGTAAATAAAACGGAAATGACTGTGCACGCACTGCAGTAGATTAAGCATATAATTTGCACACAGAAGACCTTCAGAAACTGTGATAACTAGGATGAAAGAGACTAATAGGCAAGCCTAATGTAGACTGAGATGGACAGACAAGACCTCTTGGAGCAAGTAGCATCCAAGCCAATACCTGAAGGACAGATGAATAAGGGCTAGGCAGGCAAAAAGCTGGTGGAGCCTTTCTAAATTTTCTATTATGTCCTAGCGCCAGCCCTGGAAATGGAGTTATCCCTATTCTAAAAGTAATCCAAGTTAACAGAATTAGAAAAGCCATTACCATACGCTTTCTCATGAAACTACTGCTTCAGGTAAGCTTCATTACAAAATACTGAAACTGTCAAGCAAAAGGTTCTTTGGGGACAGGGGAGCACCTCTGTTTCTAATAGTCACCCCAGTGGCACTGAGCAAATGCTAAGAAGGAAAAAAAAGGTACCTCTGGAACGAAGCGTTCCGACAGGCATCACCTTAACCATGTTCATAACCCAAAAGATGAGACAAATGGCACGACATGGAGATCATAGCATTGCCAGTCTAGCCAAATGTGCTCAGCCAAATCTAATTACTAAGCCTTCCTGCTTAACCTTAAATTTACAAAGCAGGAGCAGCCTGGAAGGAGGAAACAGTCCGACAACTGCTTCCAAAACATGTAATGTCATTTTTTGCAAAACTTGGGTAATGAGGTAGTGAGTTTGATTCCTGGTACCAGAAAAGAAAAGGGGGGGCGTGGCTGGGGATTTAGCTCAGCAGCACAGTGCCTGCCTGGCAAGCATGAGGTCGTGAGTTCGATTCCCAGTACCAGAAAATAAAATAAAATAAAAGACTATAAAGGCATCAATGTGGACTAGATCCTGGTTCAAAGAAAGCCTAGCTAACATAACTTTTATGAGAACACTGAGATTGGATACTTGATGCTGTTGGAGAATGAACTTTAATTTTCCAGGTGTGATAATGATACAATTTTCAGGTAATGTCTTGATGTTTCAGGAAATGCATAAGGAAGCATGTGTGGGGAAAGTGCCTGGATATCTGCAATGGGCCTTCAAGTGGTTCATATGTAGGTAACATGACAAAATGTTAATTTTAAATATAAGAAACAAGGATCTTGTGCAAGTGATTGTTGCATCATTCAACTTTTCTGCATGCTTGAAATTTTTCATTAGAAACTTGGGAGAGAAAGAAAAATACTGTGCTCAGACACACATCATGCCTCATCTGCCAACACAGGCCTTTCTTGAGCAGCCATCCCTCTGGCTAGGCTGCTGGGTCAGGCTAGGCTTCCCTTTAGACTCATTGTTCGTCACATGCTCCAGAGCTAAAAGCCAGGCGTTTGCCTGATTAGCCTGCCCAAGGGAAAAACATGTCTGCTCTCCCATTCTCCCATTCTCCCAGTCTCTTCCTGCTTCCCAGCCAGTGAGACTCATGAGAAATTTAAATAACCCACTAAGGGTTAAGTAAACATGAGACTGAACCTAAATGTAGCTTCCCACATAGGACCTACTGGAAAGACTGCCGATTACATAGATCCAGTAAGTCAATGGGAAGTGGAAGCTTTAAAGGAAAAGAAAACACGTACTCTCCATTCAAGGGAGCTAAGGAGAAACATTCGCTCTTCCTGCTGGATGTTGGTAATTAAGGATGAGGCCCCAGATCTTCTGGCAACTTTGGAGCTGAGAGCTGGAGCATCCTCACACTCGTGCTCCCAGGGATTCCCTGGCTCTCACCACAGGAAAGCTAGTCGTCCCCAAACTATTGAGTTAAATGGCTGCACTCATTTTCTAAACCAGGTTAGTTTAGATTATTCTGTTTCTCACCACATAAAAAGTCTCAGCCAGGACAGCAGGGAGTGACTTCAACTGGTGCTGTTACCTAAAACCAGTATGCCTACCATGCATATATTGGAAAGATTGTTCTAAGAAAGTCCCTAAATGACTCAATCTTTCAGTCCTCCCTGATCAAGCCCAATTCCTTCATCTTTGCCTTCAAGATCTCCTTGTAAAGAGACTCCCCAAAATCTTTCCAGGCAGACATTTTTCTCAAAGGTGTTATATTTTAAGACAGGTGTTAGATCAAAGACTTTACTGGTGTCTGTCTTTGTTTCATGTTGCTATATCAGAATACTTTACTCCTGAGAAATGTGTATTTTCTTCACTTACTTGGAATGTGCTTTTAACATGGGACTTTTTAAAGTCTCCTGGGGTCACCGTTTCTGTAATTGTCAAGCAGAACTTCAAGTCCCCATCACATCGAACCATAGGAAGACTAGCCTCCTCCAGAACATTTCTGAGGATTTCCTGGGCATGACCATCACTTATTCTCAGCCAGGAGTATCCCTGCCCTCTTCCCTTCTCTGACCCAGGCATACAGTCCAAACATGGGGAACTCATCCTCTCTCTTCACATGCGGGAAGCAGTTCCTCCAGGGTTCTGGATCTGTGGTCTTCATTCAAGACTTGAAGATATTACAGGACATTTTCAAAGCACAAATAGAGAATTTACATCTTAAATTATTTATTAGTACACAAACACTATGGTATGTGTGTTTGCATACTAATTAAGTAGCTTTAAAAATAAGCTACTTAATACTCTAATGTCATATCAAAAGATACTTATGTATCTTTCCATAGAAAACTCTGTGAATTTACAAATGTATCTTCTCCAGAAAATTAAAATTTAGGTTCTAGTATTAGAAGGCAAGCCCCTGAAGCCAAGCCACATGGCTGTCTCCCCCCAGTGTCCAGCCCACTGCCACCTTCCCAGGTGTTTGCTTCTACTCAGAACGAAGGACATCTCTCACTCCCCTCTTCACCTAGCCATAAGGCTGCTAGTGGTCCCCTCTCAGTACCACTACTTTCCAAGCAAGCTCAAAGCCAGGCAAAATCTTAAGCTGATTCTTCATCACCAAAACAGCCTATGGTCATCTGTACATCCTAAAAAGTTATTGCTTCTCAATAAAAAGAAAGTTCTGGTTCAGATGAATTAGGACCTTACCCTCAAGCAGCTGGTGCAAACCTCTGCAGTTAATCCATCAGCAATACTTTTGTCCACTTCATGGTGATTTTCTGTCTGACAAGCTGGTTTTAGCATTGCTGTTTGCCTCATATATACAATGTCCTGTTCAGAGGCATTGGGTAAGGACAAAGTTTGCTCATAATCTCCAGGCTGTCCTGCAGGTGTGCATTACTGCTCCACCTTGTACATGAGCAAAGAAATATTCCAGAGAATGAATAACTTACCTGAGTAAGTGCTCCAAGCCTGACTTGCATCCTGTGGCTTATCCAGGAGTGACATTGCCTGTCCCACTGCCTGGCCCCAGTGCTGGCTTCATCAGGTAATCAAAATGACTACTCTAATCCCCAGCTAGGAAGCTGCAGCTTAGGATACCAGTCACATAGAGCAACAGAAATGATGCTGAAGGCAAGGGCAATACAGAACACAGAGAAGGGATCCAAGACTAGCCAGATAGACACATTCTTCCTATTTGTGTATTTGGAGTGGGCAAGAGGATCTAATAACAGGTACAGTTTGACTGTTTCGTGATTGGGTTCCAGTTCACCTCTTGGTCATCCTCTCTTGCTGCTCACATTTCTCTTCATTCCCAGCCAGTGCAGCTCTTGGCTGCAGGACCCCTAAGATATACACTTTAGGTTGCTCTGCCAGTCTCAGTAGCTACACATGCTGATCCTCTGTCTCCCAACCTGAGGCTGCCTTCTTTGACCACTGAGACTCTCTCACACAGCTCAAATCACTTGGCCTGTGAATCTTTCCATCTCTCTCCTGTTCTCAACCACCTCCACCTGGTCAGGAGGAAGAGAGGGTAGCAGGAGGGAATATCCTATTGCTAAAGCTATGGGGAATAGCAAAATGGCAAAAAACTCAATTTCCAGGCTAATATATGCAAATTATAATCTAATCTCATCATTTTCTAGTTTGCAGAATATGCCAAAAGGCAGAAAGCAATTATAATTAATTATGAGGAAAATTGAAGACATTTTTAAAGATGAAGTTCTACCAATACTCTGAAGGAAACACGTCTTAGATTCATCAAATCCAAATGCAAAAGAAGACCCTATGTATTGGGTCAGATAAATCTCCCTTCTTGTTTTTATTATTGCCAATAACATCTTTTGCTTGCAAATATACTCAAATATAATATAACCCAAATTGTCTTCAGTGCTATGTGTCCAGGATATAAATGAGATCAATAGGAAAAGTAATTATTCCAGTTGTACTGTCTCTTTATCACCAAAGCTGGCACACGCCAATCAGCCTCCAAATTAAGTCCTTAGCCCAAGTATTTAAGAAGACCCTACAGAACTCTTGCATGTGTTAATGTTCCATCTCTGTTCTCATCAACTCTGGAGTCTCTCCATTTTCCCCACTGAGCTCCCCAGTCCTATTCTGCAGAAATGGTCCTCCCAGTTGTGAGGTTTGTTTCCATGTGCACCACCCTGCTCCATAGGCTGCTGTTCTCCATGCTGCTGTGCTGGACACAGAAATGCTCCAAACACTTGAGTTGCAGGCCTCCTTGACTAGCCAGCATATACTGGCCATAAAGACTGCTGGAGGGACCCAGAGATTTCCACTGAGGTTGCCCTATTACTCTGCTTGCCTGCTGGGTGCCACCTCCCTCCCTTTTATGCCTCTATGGGAAGAACATTTCCTCTCAACTCTATGACTGCAGCAGGAACAGTAGGTATTCCCACTGTTTTTCCACACACAGCTCTGCATTGACATTAACTCTGTGACTTCAGCTGTTCTGGGATCTCAATGCTTTGAGGGCCACAGCCTTTCTTTCCTGGCTTGATGCCCTACTAGATACTTTGAACTCACTCCAGGTCCATGGCCACAAGAAGGCATAAGAAAGCGGTGAGAGAATGGCTTTCTTCCCTTAATATGAAAAAGGAAACCTATCTAGAGCTTGTTGGACCTCACGTCATGATGACATCTCTCTCTCTCTCCTTTTCTCATTAAAGTACATTCATTTTCCTGCTAGAATCCAGACACTCTTGAAAGTAGTTGGTCTAGGGGAATAGGGAGAAGTAAATAGCTTGCTGCACAGTCTATGTAGTGGCCCCACTTTTTTTTGATGGCTAAGAATTGGTTACTGGGGAATAATATTACCCACCCCTATGGGGCCAGAGGTGTCATAAAATCAGTTCTTTGAAAGAAGAACTTCAAGCTTCCTCCGACAAATATATGTAAATCAGTCAGATTCTTGTAGGTCACTTAAGTGCCATAGAGGATCTGGGGATCTACTGAGTTCCTGTGGAGATAATCCCATCAAACATTACCACCAATAATATTTCACTAATGGAGCACCTGCTCTGTGACAAACAGATTACTCCAGCTTAGAAAGCATAGTTCCACAAACATTACACAGACAGAGGCCTAGTAGATTACTAAGAAGCTGAATCTAGATGTCAGAACCAGCAAAAGCAGTGTTGAGCTGCTAAGAAACAGCCTTTCTGCTCGGGCTCCAGGTATCCAAGAAGAGATTCTCTCTAAGGGTCCAAAAACAATGGTGTAAACAGGAAGCTTTGGCTAACCCAGAAAATTAACTATGCTTCTCCTGTTTTGGCTTTTGTCTGTCATAGCCTGTTTCCTGATACTATAGCAAAATACCTGATACAAGGAAATATATAAGAAACAGAAGTGTATTTGGCTCATGGTTGAAGAGGCTCAATATTCCAAAAGTGTGACACTGGCATCTACTCGGTATCTGGTAAGGGCCTTTTTACTGCATTGTAACATGGCAAGTGACATCACAAGGGGAAGCAGAGCAAGTGTGGCAGCTTAAATCTCACTTCTACTTGTAAAGCCATTAGTGCTATCACAGGAGCCCCAACCCCGTGACTTCATACAATCCTCAATACCTTCCCACAAATACCATTAACATACAAATTTAAAGACAAAATTTTCAACATATGAAACAAGGGTGGACACAGTCAAAGCATAGTCTTGTCTAATTTCTTAAATATAAGGGAGTTATTGGAGAATATTCATCATTTTTAGAAACTCGATGAATCAAGGAACTTTTGAAAGTAAAATAGAAATGTTAGCTAGAATGTGAATGTTAATCTCTAATCCTTAAAGCAGAAAATTTACAAAGGATCCTGTCCAGAATGATAGAGAAATAAATTTAACATTGTAAATATGCACTCCTTTTGGCATCTAAAAACCAATCTCACAGTTAAGATAAGATTAGGAGCCTGCACTAATCCAATTTGTGACAAAAAAGTGGATTTTTTCCTTTTTCAATTAGGATAGCAACCCTCTACTGGAGATTTTCATTCAACAATCCAGAATGTTTACTGTTATTGTTTGGGTCAAAAATGTCCCTCAATAGCCCTGTGCATTCATAGGCTGGGCTTTGGTAGGTGGTGTAATTATGAGGCCATGGAAGCTGACTTGCTGTTAGGAGTTAGGGCCAAATTAGAAGCAAATTACTGAGGGAGTAACCTAGAAGACTCTTTCTCCCTCCTTGGCTCTTTGCTTCTCTCTTTGCTTCTTGAATGCCATGTTATGAGTATCTTTCCCCCACCAGACCCTTCTGTCATGCCCCTATGTTATTGGACAGGGATTCCACAGGGCCTCATTCCAGGTCCTTGCTGTCCTGAACAAATAATTGTACAAGACACACTGAAAAGGCAATGAAGGTGCAGATTTGTTGAAGGTAGAACATATACACCCTACAGGGTGAGGGTGGGTCAGCAAAGAAAGTTCATGGCGACCTCTGTGATGAAGAAAAATAGAACCCTTTAGTATTCACAACATCTGGGTTAAAGATTAAGTAATCATTTTCTGATTGATCCTGTGAACAGTGCCAGATGTAAATGAAGGATTAGAAATATCACTTTTTCACTGGTCCCATGAACTGTGCCCAGGAGCTTAAGCATAGGGTAATTTTGGGGCCCACTCTCTAAGTAACTCTTTTTTTAGGAAACATATCCCTCAACTGGTTAGCCATGAGTTTGTATAATTTCTGACACATTCCAACCAGTTGGTTGTCTAATTTGCCTCTGCCCCAGTCTTCTACTCACTTCCTACCTTTGAACCCACCAACCATAGACTGAAAATATGATCCAAGGTAAACCTCTCCTCCTTTAAGTGGTGGGTGTCAAATATTTTCTCCCAAAGATGAGAAAGTGACAAGACAGATTTTGGTGTCAGAAAAGTGGGACAGTTTCTGAAGCTGTTACCTGACAATGTGGGTTAGAAACCTTTGGAACAGGTCTAAGAGGAGAGTTTGGAAAGTTTTGGGAGTGCCTCCTAGAGAAGCCTTAGAATGGCGTAAACCAAGCTGAAGTATGAGATTCTGGCCAGAGCTCAGAAGCCCAGAATGCTGACAAAGATGTGCCTAGTAAAGACTAAACTCAGGATATTTCAGTTGGGAAGAAGGACTTTATTGGCCCTTGCACTAGAGACCAGGTCTGTCATGCTCTGGTAGAAAATTTGTCCATATATTCTTATGTCCTGAATCTTTGTGGAAGACTTAAATTCAGAGTGGCACACTAATTAATCTATCAGAGGAAACAAAGGCAACTCACAACAATATTCAAGCATGGGATGGGTGTTGCTGGTGGCTTTTAGCAAGGTTTATATTGAAAACCAGGAGCAAAAAGCCCATTTTAAGTTTTCACTTTCCCCAGAAAGGAAGTGCAAAATCGGAGGCTCTAAGAACAAAGTTGCTAAAAAGATTAAAAGTCAAGTCTTTTGCATCTGGGCAATAAAAAAAGATACCTTGAGGGCATCCTTGGAAACAGTAAGACACAACCCTTCCCAAGTTCAAAGTTGCAAAAAGTGAGACTTTGCTTTCAAAAGTGAGGTCCAGGGACCCCTGCTCAAAAAGGCCCACCTAGGGAATTAATTCCACAATATTCATTTCACAATGCTCAACCACCCAAGCACTCAACTACCACTGCATCCATGATTCAGGGGAGCCAACCTACTGCTTGAGTTGGCAACAGATTTTAGCATCATCCATATGGTTCTGGTTTTATAAGCGTATAAAATGGAAGAGTTGCAGGGTCAGAAAGGTCTCCACCTAGACTTCAAAATAAAGACTTGGAGACTAGGCCATGTATCCCTCGGAAGGCAATGAATGAAGCTATGAAAGTGACACTGAAAGTGCAATGGAGATTTCAAGAATTTGGAGAACCCAGGAATGTGAAATGTCTGAGGGAAGCTATGGGCAGTGAGCAATACGCAACTAACAATGCTGTAACAGTAGGGCTACCCAAACCTTTTGGAATCTACATCTCTTCACCACCTGTCTTGGGATTTGGAAATGGAAGTAAGGGGTTTAATATTTGTCCTACTGGGTTTTGCTCTTGCTTTGGTTTAGTTTCTATCTGTTCCTCTGTTGTCCCTTTTTGGAATGGAAGGGCTTACCCTGTGCCAGTGTTTAGCTATTTTCTTGATTTTTAAAGAGGCTTATAGCTAAGAGTTTGCCATGAGTGTCAGAGGACATTTTGGACTTGGACTTTTCAGCATTACTGGAACTCTTAGGACTTTGGAAACTCTTAGAGATAGACTAAATCACTTAGCATAAAAAGATGATATATATGAGTCTTTTGGGGAGCAAAGGCAAAATGAATGTCCCCAAAAGGGCTCATGCACTCGCAAGTACAGCTTTTAGAAGATAACTGAATTATGTGGGTGATGTAGCTGACTTGCTGTCAGGAGGTGGGACCTCAGGGGCATGATCTGGAAGGGCAATCTCCCTCCTTCACTCCTCAATTCTCATCTACTTTCTGACCACCATAATGTGAGCAGTTTTTTTTTTTGTTGTTGTTGTTGTTTTTTTTGGTTTTTCCCCGGTACCGGGAACCGAACTCATGACCTTGCGCTTGCCAGGCAGGCGCTTTTGCCACTGAGCTAAATCCCCAGCCCCAATGTGAGCAGTTTTATTCCATCAGATTCTTCCACCACACCCTTCCTGTCTTGGAAACAGCCAACCATGGACTATAACTGTGAGCCCAAATCTACCTTTCCTTCTTTAAACTGGCTATTTTGCCCTGGCAACAAGAAAGTGATTAAGACACTTACTAACCCACAATACTCTGAGCCAGGGACTATGCCAGGTGTTTATGCTGCAGAAATGAGTTAGACTAAGATCTAAGATTTCCTCAGCCAAGAAAGAGACTAAAGCAGAAGTAATCAATGATAGAAAAAAAGGACAGTAGCTGTTATTCACTGAAATCTTTTATCATACAGCAACCACGCTTGTGCCTTATATACATGATCACATTTGGTCTCCTTAGCTTTGCAAGAAAAGTTTTGCTATTTCCCAGTTCAAAGATAAGAAACAAACTGTAGTGAATGTGAGAAAAGTCACACAAATAACAAGTGGGAAATTTGAAATCCTAACACACATTCATCTGACTCCAGAATCCATGCTATTCATCACTGCCCTGTCAGAGTCATAGAATTGTGCCAAAATTTATACCAGAAATTTACAGTCCGCATATCACCCAGAGTACAAGAGAAAATAATTCAATATGAAAAATTAAATGGAACAGTGGAGGGAGGGAGAAAAAGGAAAAGATTCCTAGTGGCAATTACATTTTTATTCAATTTAATAGAATCTGGGTGAGTTTCTCTGGTGGACAAGTTGTCAGATTAGTAGTTTAGGTGCCAGGAACAACACAAGCAATGACAGAGGCCCTCAGAGTACCTGACATATTCAAGATAAAATGGGCAGATTTGAAAGGATGAAATGTAGGTGAGTGAGGAAGGGCATTTTCTACAGGTGAAGCTGGCAAAGCAGTCTAAAGCATGAGGGTTCTTAATGCTATGCTGATGGTGCTGGACTTTGTCCTGAAAAGAATGGGGAATCACTGGAAAATTTAAGGCACAAGACTGATGAGATGGTAGTCTTTGCTTCTTAAACTAATCACTCTGTAGCATATATGGACTAGATTAAGAAAGAGAACACGTGAGAAGTTATGCAAGGTGGGGAAGGCAAAGGAATTTCTTCTGCATCCTCTGGAGGCTCCCTGAAAGGAACTGACACAAGACAAATTAACAGGAGAAAAAACACAGAAATCAATTAATATGTATATGTACACAGCAGCCACACAAAATATACAACTCAAAAAAGGTGAGGTGACTAAAAATGAAATACCCTCTTCCACAGGGAGAAGGATTGGAGACATTAGCAATTCAGTGGTGTTGAAAATGACTTTCAGAGAAAATGGAGAGGCCCAAAACACACAATAAACTGAGATAAAGCTTATCTGAGCTTTGGGGAAGGTGAGAGGAGATTGCACTATTAAAAAAGGTTGTAAATGCATCCAAACCTAGGTATTTAGTACTTTTAAAAATTGTGTACATTATTTTAAAATTTGTTTTGTATTCTTTCCTACTCAGGCCACTCCTTTAGCAGTGAGATAAATCTATAATAAATTGCACATGTATTTCAAACAATAAAGGTGATCATTTTGTACAGTTTAATTTCTCTAGAGTGATTCTTGAAGCTGCCCTCAGAATAGGTGAACAACATAGTAACTACTCTTAGTCTCTTCTCTGGTGATTAATTATTCTGGTTAATGAGATTTTAGGGAAGGAGTACAAATCTACTGCATCTCTTTTGGAAGAAATTTTTTCAGTCAGGTAAGGGAGCTTCAGGGAGAGAGAGAACTTTCCCGTGCTTGGAGTAGGGGGGAAGGAACAAGGAAAGATTAGAGACACCTTGATCCCAAGGCAGCTTCTAAGCCTTTCCAATTTCCTTTTGTGCAGAGAGCTTAGTCTGTCAAAGCATTATATTGAGGATATTTTTTTTTCTGAGCCCCAAGAAAGACAACCAGGTGGTATACACTGGTATACACTGCACTATTTCATTGAACAGAAACATCTTTCTCAATTTTACATACACCCCTCCTGGTTTGGAATATTACCTGGTCAGAAAGACCCAAATAATCCTCCAGATAAAGAATTTAAATCGTCTACAGAAAGATCCTAAAGTAAGCCAGCCTAGTTTTTCTGAAAGCCTGCACGTAAAGCTCAAAAGTTAGAGCAGTCAAGACAGAAATGAAGACATAAAGCAAAACATGGCTCAGCCTGCTTAGAACATTGGAAGGCTAATCTTTATGGCTCTGTAGATCTGTGAAAACATATATCAGAGGCCTGGAAATATGGGAAATCTCGTTGACAGCCCAAGTCTGAATAGCATTTTTCTGGCTCACTTTTCAGAACCTGAGATTATAGTTCCGGATTCTGAGCACTGGCAGTCTATCATATTTTTGCTTTAAAATGCTAGAGATTTTACCTTCTGTTGACATGCCAAGGAAACTGGCTTTTGAGGTTTTTTAAAAATCATCTTTCTTATTCTGGGGCTAAAACATCCATCACATCAAAGGGTATAAGAAAAATCAACAGGAAAAAAACCATTATGCCTTGTGTTCTGTCCAACCTGAAGGGATCATTCACAGGTGTAAATTCTTTCCACCTTGTACCACATGCCAACATGTTTCTTACAAAGTTATCATTTTAGAACCTAACAATATCTTTCACCGTAATATTTCACTATATAGCATTTCCTTAGGAAATACTTCAGGAGGACTAAAAACAACCCAAAATGCAAAAAGTGTGAGCTTTAGCATCAGAAGGACAACAGTTCTCATGAACTGCGTGATTTGAGTAATATGAGCAGGATTCTCCTGTAGGGTGTGCAATGAGTGTCCCTGATTTATTGGATCTGTGATGAAGACATGGGATAATGCCTGAGAGTTATCTGGTACAGTGTCTGGCACCAAATACTAGCTAGTGTGACAACAGACATTATTATTACTGAAATATTAACCCTCATTTTATTTTAAAAGAATCATCCATATATTAGAACATGTAGAAAATTAAGATAAGCTGAAAGAAAAAATTTAAGCCATATATAATTCCACTGATCAAAGCAACACTCTACATTATTTTACTTGTTATCATTCTCTCTATGCAAATATATTCAGTTAGATACACAGAAAAACTTCAAATCTAGAACCATACCACATTACACTATTTTGTCGGTGAGCTCTTTATGTGAGGCTGTAGTGAGAACTGTCCTTTGAACTCTAGTCAAACTAACTTCATTTTGTGCAGGGCCTCAGTTTAGCTGTCCAGTGCACCTACAACTGGTGCTGAGGCTGTGGGTCAGACTGCAGTGCAACAAGGTCATCCACCATCTTCACTGAAAAGTGCTTACTGAGATTGGCAGGGTTTCCAGTAAGGATAAGAGTGGAGCACTTTCCCCAAGGACCCTTTTTGCCTTTAGTTCTGCTTTTGCTGATTTAATTAGTGCTCTATAAAACCCTTAGCCTAGAAAAGGGGAGTTGGTAACTTAAGTGGCACTACAACCCACAAGCTGTCCAATACTCGTAAATAAGCCCTAATAAATTCATTCACTTGCCAAAAACACTTCAGACAAAGAAGTGTTTGAAGAGACTTAAGAAGAAAGACTTAAGAGAGAATGTGTTATTCTCATTCTCATCAGAGACTTAAGAAGAAAATGTGTTATTGAGAAGCCTCACCTTCATACTCAACTAAGCATGTGCACAAGGCAGGTAGGATAGAATTTCTGATTTTCCACCTGACCACCAGCTAGTCATCTAAGCAAGGCTCTAAGACAGAGGCCAAGCTTGGCAACTGTGGTAAATAGTAGCTATTAACTTTTCATAGAAGAGTTCTGAGAGTAGTTTCTGTTTCCTTCCTAATAAACAATTAATGAGATTGCATAGACAAGTGAGGCTGAGAGATTGTCACATACTAGAGATCAAGTAGAAGAAGTGCTTTGGACTCTCCAGGTCTATTCAGGTCCAACGTGTATCTTCTTTACTTCTTGGATGTTTGGATTTGCTTCATTGTTCCACCTACCTCTCACCTATCTATACAGAGCCTCTTCTTTCTCCTGCTATGTTCTTTAGTGTTCTGTCTCCCCTATGATGGCCCATGCACAAAATTCCCTTTGTTCCACCACGTTTGTTCCTTCCCAGGGAGCTGTGTTTACTCCAAAACCTTCTGAAAAATGCCTTTTTCTATTTAGTGATGGCCTAGAAATGGCTATTCTGTTTGCTTAAACCTGACTTGGAAAATTCTGCACCTGAGAAAGAGGGTTATACTTTATCCAGTTCACAGGGAACAGTAACTTCTCAGTTGAGGTCCCAGACGTGAAATCAGATTCCCCAGGAAATCTGGTGCAATCCAAATAAAAACAGGCTACACTAAAGGCAGCCTCAGCATCGGGTCACATCCAAAATAAACACAGGGATAACTACAAAAGCCTTGAAAAATCAGGCCATTCTGCATTCCAAGATTCTGTAAAGAATAGGCAAAGGGGGAAATTGCATGGCAGAAAACCCAGCAAAATATCTTTTACAATCTTTTCACCCATTATTGTCTCCTGGCATCTGCATCTCCTCTATTCTTTCTTTTTTCTGACACTTTCCTCCAAAAGTCTTCAGCCCTTATTGGCCTTCTTATCTGGATGACCCTGTTGATGAAGCTCCGTATGCCACTTACTCTTATTAATATCCTCAGAAAAACAGGAAAAGATATGGAAATCAAGTACTATAAAAAGAAACAGAACAAAATGATATTAGAAAAAGCAAAAATTAGAAACTCAGTAGAAGGATTGTCAAATAACTTGAGAAAAACCCCACACACCTGAGACAGAAAAAGCAGCTTTTTAACCAGAGGTCCAAAAATTTAATGTTCAAATAATAGAAGTTCCAAAAAGGGAATAAAAAAAAAGAGAAAATAAAAGACAAAATCTTCATGAAAATAATATTTTTTAAAATGTCCAGATGGACAGAAGAGACCAGATTGAGAGAACCCACCCCATATCAACACAGTGTATAAAAATAGACTAACACTGAGGTACGTAAAATATATCTCAAACTTCCAGTAAGGAAATGGTCACATACAAAAGATCAGGTAGAAAAATTGCTTTGGACTCTTCAATTGCAAGTTTGGAAACAATGCTGAATGCTGTTAACATTCTAAAGTAAATGTCCAGTATAGGACTCTAGAGAAGGTCAAACTGCTACTAGAATAGAGATTAAGAATATTTGCCAAAATGCAAAATCTCAAAACTCCCATGCACCCTGCCTCAGGAAGCTGCTCAAGAGCATGCTATTTCAAAGCAAGTGGTAAGTCAAGAAGTATTAACACAGAGTACGGCAAGCAGAAGAGATGGGATGAAAACCTTAGGACAGAGAAAGGAGATGGCAAGAGAACTCTGTGCTCCCAGTACAGGGTGGAAGACACAAAAAGTTTCCAGAGACAGATTCAAGAGGATGAAGCCCGTAAATGATTAGATGCAAGGTGACATATTGAGAAGAGATTTAACAACTTGGCAGAATATTTAGGAAACTTTAAGCTTGAAGTGCTGAAAATTGTACTGAAACACAAGAGTTGAGGGTTCTATTTTGTTTTACAGATGAAAACACAGGTTGGAAGAGAAAAATTTATTTTTTTCAAGGTCAAGGAAGAAAAATAAAAAATTTAGAGTCAGACAGATGTAAGATCAAATTCCAACCCAAGATCTAACTAGCTTGTCATGGCCTTTCCCTGATGTCACTGCAAGGCCTCATGCATTCATAGGTAAGACTTTTCCACATGTGGCTGGATCTAGGGTTTGTGACCCTGGAGTTGATTCATGCTCCAATGCTAGGTTCAAGGGCACTAGGATTGTAAGGGTGTGAGTTCTACCCTCCCTACATAACCTGCATAAGATATAAGGTATAAAGGATAGAAAGAGCTGTGGTTCTCCCTTGCTGCTTTGCTACCTTCTGCCCACCATGAACTGTTTCTCCCCTGTGGTGCTACTCTACCTTGGAACCAGTCAATTATGGACTGAAACCTCTACAAACTGTGAGCTACATAAACCTTTCCTCCTTTAATTTTGGGTGCCAGGTATTTTCTCTCAGCAACTAAAAAAGTAATTAAGAATTTGCTAGCAGAGAAGTGAGGTCAAAGGTGTGACATTACCAGGCCATGTGGCTCAGGAACCTTTGGAAGGACTATATTGGCTGTTGGATTCAAGACAGTGTGTGTTATACCTTGGCAGAAAGTTTTTCTGCATTTTGATTGTGTGCAAAGACTCTGCCGGAGATGGAGATTAAGGGCTTTGGATTAATTAATTTTACAGTACAAATTTCAAGGCAGTCCAATGTTGAGATAGTGGCATGGGTACTACTGAGGGGTTTTAACCAGATTTACATTGAGAAGCAAGAGTAAGGACCCCAGTAGAATGATTTAAAACTTTTTTACTTTGACCAGAAAGGAAATTCTAGAAAGCTGTGGACTTCAAAGATACAGCAGAAGCAGAAGAGATCTTGATAGCTGAAAGAAGAATATAAAAGATGACATGAGGACATCACAAGAATCAGTAGGACTCCAGCCTTTATGGCCTCAAAATTGCAAAAATGAAAGAATTTGCTTTGAGAAGAGAGCCCCAGAGCACCATGTTCTAGAATGGCAGTGGCCTAGGGATATTGTTCCTTGGGATTTGGTTCATAGGCACTGGACCCCTACAGCCAAGACAGAAGGAAACCTGGCTATTACTCCAGCTGAGAGCAGAACATGGCATCATCCATGTGGTGCTGATTTTAGGCAAATGAAGAATGGGAGTTATGGGGTCAAGAAGGCTTCCACCCAAATTTCAGAAGGAGGTTTTGAAGGCCAGGCAGTGTGCCCCTGAAAGGATAGTGTGTAAAGCTGTGAGTGTGATGGCAAAGGTATAGTAGAGACCCTAGAAGTTTGAAGAAACCACGAACATGAATCTTCTGAGGAAAACTGCAAGGAGGGAGCAAGGCCAACCCAAGAGAGAAGCCATGGGAACCACAACCACCCAAAGTGCTGTAGGGGCAAGCAGCCCAAGCCCTTTGAAGTTCAAATCTTGCCATAAATTGCTTCAATGCTGGACATGGAGCTACAGAACTTAACGTCTGCCCTGCTGGATTTTGGACTTGTTTTGGTTTGATTCCTTTGTACGCTCCTGTTTGTAACTCTTGGAATGGTAATATTTATTTTATGTCATTGAATGTTGGATGTAATTAACTTTTCATTTGTACTGGTGCTTGCAGGTAAGAGTTTGCATTAAATGTCAGAGGAGATGCTGGACTTGGAATTTTCAGCAATGCTGAAACTGTTAGGACTTTGACAGCTCTTGGAGGTGGACTAAATGCCTTTTAAATAAAAGGTGCATGAGTCTTTGAGGGGCAAGGAGCAGAATATTATGGCTTAGATCTAGATGTCCTCCCAAAGCCTTATTCAGTCATAGGTGGGACTTTTTCAGAGGTGGCTGAATCTAGAGTGTGCGATGCTGGCATTGATTCAAGGTGCATTTTGCTAGGATCAGGGCCACTAGGATTAAAGGTGTGAGTGCTACCCACCCTAAGAAGCCTGTGTAGGATATAAAGGATAGAAAGATGGTGCCCCCACCTTATTGCTTTGCTACCTTCTGCCCACCATGAACTGTTTCCTCTCTGTGATGCCACCCTGCCTTGGGGCCAGTCGATTATGGACTGAAACTTCTACTATCTATGAATTAAATAAACCTTTCCTCATTTAACTTTGAGTGTCAGATATTATGTCTCAGCAAATAGAAAAGTAGCTAAGACATATCTATATTAATCTAGACAAATTATTATCTTCTCTAGGCCTCCATTACTAGTACTGTTCAGTAAACCTTTCTGTGATAATGGGAATACCTTGTGTCTATACTGTCTAGTAGGGAAGGCATGAGCCCTGTGTGCTGTGGAGCTCTTCAAATGTGGCTGATGTAACCGAGTTACATTGGTGCATTTAAGTGTACACAACCATCTATGGCTAATGGTTACTATTTCAATCAATGCTGCTCCAAGTACTATTCTGTTAGACTCAGACAAAAAGGGCCCCTTCCCATGGCCCTACTTTTTATAGGCCCAGTACATCTCTGCCCTGGCCATGGCCCTCCCTAAAGAGTCCACATGTTAACCTAGCCCATAACTCTTCCATGAGTTTATACCATGCTCTGGGTTTCTGAAGCTATGATCTGGAATTTCTGAACAAACAGCCCAAGATCCCTTCCAGGGATGCCTGGGTCTCTTGCCTAGTTCCATACATGACAATCTGCACCTGTGGCATTCATATACTTAACACAAGGAATATCCAAGAGATGACATTCATGGGAAGTATAAACAGAATGTGGACACATAAAGTGGTGTATCTACATGCAAAATGCAAGAACCATAGTAGAACCAGATGAAGGAAGATGTGGAAAGTGAAGGAAAGAGAGTTCCCACTGGGTACCAAACATTCCCTAACACAGCAATCTAACACACCAATTGCTGGTGTTGGGGAATTCCTCCAAAGACTTCTTAGTACAACCTATTTGGCTTAAACTTTGGAGTTTGGTACTAAGTGCGCCTACCTGGCAACCAAAGAACACTATTAACCATTCTTCTCTTCCAACAACAGTTCCTAGCTCACAATAATCTTGCTAAAGAAAGTTACCATGCTTGTGGTTCCCAAGCTTGATAAATTCTTGGGTTTTGCTTGTTTCAAAGCAGCCCTTTCTCTACTCTCATTATGCACTCTCGAGAACAGGTACCAAAGTCTACTGAAAAGCCCCACTCCCCATCTTGGGAATCTGGAAGTCATCATGAGCCCTTCTTTTCCATAATCCCTCACATCAATTGCACACCTGTTTCTCAGATCCATCCTTTGTCCCTGGAGAAGGTGTAGGTTCAATTTTTGGCTGTGCCATTGTTGCTGTCGTGATACTGCCAGGTGATAAGGAACTCATGGGTGCCATACTTGCTGCACAACTGTAATCCAAGGCTCATGACAGTGAAGAAATGTTCCTTTTCCCACAGCCCTGCTGGCATTTGTTATTGGTTGATTTTTTGATGACAGCCATTCTTTCTCAAGTGAGATAGAATCTTAGAGTTGTTTTAATTTGCATCTGTGGAATGACAAATGATGTTGAACACTTTTTCATTTATTTAGTTGCCATTTGTATTTCTGCATCTGAGAAGTGTGCATTCATCTAAGATGCCCATTTTTGGATTGGGTATTTGATTGGGGGGTCTGAGATTTTTCAGTTTTTCATAAGGGTCAGGACAAAGGAAGCCCTCTTAGTAAACTTAAACTAAATACTAAGTAAAAACTAACTTGGGAAATCTGTAAAGTATACCACCTTCAGATATTTCTTCTGAAAGTTCATTAAACGTTAGTTTAAAGAAAAACTTCCAAGTAAATTTTAACTGTCCAACAATACGTCCTCCGAGGAGATTAAGACTTTCATTTAAAATACTTCATTTTAGTAGTTTTCTCCCTAAAGAGTTCAAGAGCAGAAATAATTTCAAGGGCCCAGGATATAGCTCAGCAGCACAGTTCCTGCCTGGCAAGCACAAGGTCTTGAGTTCAATTCCCGGTACCAAAAAAATTTTTGAAAAAAATTTGAATAAAGCAAGCCCAGGACAAAATCAAAGACAAAATTGCCTGGTGCCTGTCTAAATAGGCATGTTATTGCCTACCCTCTTCACTCTTTCTAGCAAGCCTTTCTTTCTTATATACTAATGAACTCCTCCTCATCCTTCAAAGCCCTGCTTGAATCCTATCCCTGAGTAAAATCCTGTTCTCTCTCTCTCCCTCTCTCTCTCTCTCTCTCTCTCTCTCTCTCTCTCTCTCCACACACACACACACACACACACACACACACACACACACACACACACACTCACTCACTCCCCAAGGCAAGTGGTCCCTTCTTTTATCTCCCATAGCTCCCTGTACAGACCTCTCTTGTCAAACTCCACAAGCTTTTTTGAAATTTGATTTGCCTACTATAGACCGTGAGCTCCTCACGGGTGAGATACAGAAGCAAAGGAGGGAAAGACACAATTCCCCCAGTCAGTCAGATCATACTGAAAACACAAATTCTCCCAGAGTTCTCTCGCCAGACCACAGGGGCCTAAAGCATGGGGAAGGGGAAGATGAGAAGCTCCTAGAAGGAGCTGAAACATCCAGAACTCCCAGGACCAACCTTGGCTCTTGTGGTGACATGTGAGCCAGCCACCGTGGGGACACAAGAAGCAGATTCAAGAGTCAAAAAGGACAAGGCTGAAGAGGATTAGCCTGAGTACCAAGATTTTGTCTCTCAAAACTTTAGTGCATGCCCACTCTGCCCTTGACCTTCCTCTGGTTGGGCAGAAATAGGCTGAATCTAACATGGTTCTCTATAAGGTTTGAAGAGTTTCTCCCCAAACTGAGCTGGAGAGGCACAGGTGCAGCACTCGTGATGGGGCACTGTCAGTGATGTGATGGAGCAAACCCTGGGAGCAGAGTCAGAACTCAATGGCTATGCAAAGGTGAAGGCCAACATCCAGATCATGGGGCAGCTGAGACAGGGGCTCAACTCCGACCCACCCAGCCTGGGCAACTTAGTGACAGCAAAAGCTTGTTTCAAAATGAAAAATAAAAATGAAGGCTGAGGCTGGAGCTGTAGCTCAGTTCAGAGGCCCGGGTTTGATTTCCAGTACTGAAAATAAAAAAGTAAAACTGCATTCCATGTCACACTGGCAGCAACCTCACACATCTCATATTTAGCTCTTGATTACAAACCTATTGATTGTCTAATGATTGACCTAGATTGTCTAGGTTTGTGTAAGTACTCTCTGACATTCATACAATGACAAAAAGTTGCCCAAGAAAACATTTCTTAGAACACATCCCTACAGATAAGCAATGTATAACTGTACTGGATTTCTCTTAGTATGTTAATGATTTATATCACCAAGTAGTGGTAGCTAAATATAAAACAGAAAGTACACCAGAAAAGGGTATATTATTTTCAACAACTACATTCAACAACTACTTACATTCCACACTACCTTGCTATATATTTTTAACTTTACTTTTTAAAATATCATACAATAAACTTAAGTATTTTATTTTAGCATACAGGTGTATGAATTTTAACAAATGCATACTTTCGTGAATCCCATCATAATCGAGGGCATAGAATAATCACCTACCCCCTGAGAGAAACTATCCCACAGAGTCATCCCTTCTCTCCTAGCTAATTCTCAGAACCACTTCTCTGTTTTCTGTTAATATGATTTTGTCTTTCTTAAAAGGTCACCTCGGGGCTGGGGATTTAGCTCAGTGGCAAAGTGCCTGCCTGGCAAGCGCAAGGTCGTGAGTTCAGTTCCCGGCACCGGAGAAAAACCAAAAAAATAAAATAAAATAAAATAAAAAATAAAAAATAAAAGGTCACCTACATGAACCCATACAAAGTATGACTTGTTGAGGACAGGTTCTTTCACAGCAATAAATAGGAACCAATTATTGATCCACACAATACCTTGGATCTATCCCATGGTTCTTTTTTATTGTTGATTAGTATTTCATAGTATAGATACACCTCTGTCTGCTTATCCATTCACTGATTGAAAAATGTCTGTGCTGTTATCAGAGTTTGGCAATAATGAAGACAGCTACTATATGTATTCATGTACAGGCTTTGGGATGAGAAAAAAACTTTCCTTTACTTTTCTTTCTTTTTCTTTTTTTTTTGTACCAGACATTGAACTCAGGACCTAGCACTTGCCAGGCGGGTGCTATATCCCTGACAAATAAGCTTTCATTTCTTTAACATAAATGACCAAGAAAGTTATTGCTGATAAATGGAGTTCAGTTATATCTTAAGACTCATTTTT
>NW_004955408.1:27926953-27974850 GCF_000276665.1 Chinchilla lanigera
TTGCTATATATTTTTAACTTTACTTTTTAAAATATGATAAAGTAAACTTGACTATTTTATTTTAGCATACAGGTATATGAATTTTAACCTCCTTTTATTAAAAACAAAAAATAAGCCTGTTTACTGTCTGATGAGACAGTATTCTTTGTAGTACAGGAAATAGAAGACTGTAATTGAAAAAAAAAGAGAAAAATATCAATAGGAAATATATCAGTCATGGAGCCTCAGGACAGGAAAGCTGCAGGAACCTCAAAAAGATCTAGAACAGGGCTGGGGATGCTGCAATAATCTGCATCATCTACCAGTTTCCCTAGGCTCCTCTGCTTTGTTCTTCTCTCCTGGGAGCTTGTCTGCTCCTTGGTCCTAAGGATATTCAGAATATTTCACCTAGGGTTCCAAAGGTCACATGTAATTATTCTGACTGACTGTCCATGAATGCAAATTCCATATTAGTGGGACAAGATCTCTGCCCTGTGCATTCACTCCCCATCAATATGAGCAGAACATCAGGCCCTTGTGGAAACAACATGGCTGCCAGTGGCCCCTCCCCAGTTACTTCCATGATGCTATAGATTGGGATACACTTTTGGAGAAAGTGTTTATAGAAAGAAGGGCCACTGTTTGTCATCCCCTTTTGATGCCAACAAGGACACTGCCTTCCTTCTCATAACACTTCCATTGGAAGAAAAATTGGGCAATCCTCAGCTAGTGTTATGGTTTGGGTCTTAAACGTCTCCCAAAGGCCCAGATGCTAAAGGCTTGGCCTCCCGCCTGTGGTGCTTTGGAGAGATGGTGGAATTTGAAGGAGGTGGGGCCTAAAGGGAGGAAGTTAAGTCATCACAGGCATGCCCTTGAACGGGATATTGGAACTCTGGCCCCATTCTTTCTCTTTGCATCCTAACTGCCAAGAGGTGAACAGTTTTGCTCCACTACATGCTCCCTGCCATGATGTGCTACCTTGCCACAGGTACAAATAACAGAGCCAAACAACCATGGGCTGAAATCTCTGAAATTGTGTGGCAAAATTACCCTTTCCTCTTTATAAACTGTTTATCACAGGTATGTTTCACAGCAACAGAAAGCTGAGTGACACAGCTGGAGTGAGAAATGGGGTCCAACTTCATTTTGCTCCTGGGTAGGGCTACTGTACCTTAAAGATTGTTCTCTGTGCTCTTGTGTCTGGCACCTTACTGCACGTCAAGGAGCCTCTTCTCCCTTTCCCCGGGTAGAGTTAGTGAAGAAGTGAGCTCCTTGTAGGGCCTTGGTATCTCTTTTATTGCACTAGGTCCTAAGAGATTTTGGTCCCTCATATGTAATTAAGGGGTTGAGGAGGTTGTTGGGAGAAGCTTTTCTCAGAAAGATACTAAAATATTTGCACAGCTAATCAAAAGATGGTACTTCAATTTCAATTCTGCCCTTGAGCTAAGCATTAAGTGGCCTTACACACTCTCGGAGGACAGAGGGTGATTAACAGAACAGGGTTAGAGCACTGGTGTGTTCATAATCATAGACAGCAATATCCTACCTACCCCGAAGGCAGCCCATTCTAACTAATTCAATGGTTCTTTAATTTTTACTTAATAGGGCCTCTTCAGGGACATATGAAAGAATTAATAAGTATGCACAATGGGGCTCTAAATCCCAGTCTATTTTAGGGGAGAATTTGACTAAAATATGTCCATTTATCTGTCCCCCCATCTTTTCCCTTCTGCCTTCACAGATCACACAGCTCATGTTCAAGTTCAAAAGCCTCCACTCTGGCCTCCCAGTCAGCTACATAAGACATAAATTCATCCCCTCGAAGAGAGATAGCAGCCTTCTTAGCAAAAGACATTTCTTCCTAAATAAGGTGAGACATGTTTGAAATGAGAGGCAAAGGATAGTGGAACAAGTATGGGCTTGGAATACTGGAAAATTGGGGTTTGCATTTCAACTCTGCTGCGTGTGGTTTGAGAAAATCACCCAAGTTCCCAGAGCCTTACTGTGATGTGTCCCACGGTGGCTGTGAGGATTAAATGAAATGCTTTCTTTAAGTGCTGGCACATGGTAAATGCTCTCTATCCACTGGCTTTCTCTCTCTCCTCTTTACCAGCACAGCCTCTGTTAAAGTTCCTCAGGATTTAACACTGCATTTGGCACTTTTGACATTGCTTAAAAGTGAACATGAAGCATTCCCTGTGCATAATTTTTGAAGATCAATAACAAGGTAAAAGAATTTCAGATTTTTACTCACATGAAATAGATTTATACCTTTTACATATGTCCAAGACTATTTCAATCTGTCCCTCTTTCTTCTGGCACCCCAAGTTCCTGTTCATCCTGCTTCAGTAGCCCTGAGTAGGGTAGCTAATACTTACTTGCATACAGTGATCTCCCCTACCCGGTTGTGACTCTTGGAAGCAGGAGCCTATCTGACTCATCTTCACATCCACTATTCCTGGCACATAGAAGAAAACCATCCAAGACTGTTGTAGGAAAGACAGAAGGACTGGGGGCTGTGGATTTAGCTTAGCAGCAAAGCGCCTGTCTGGCAAGCACAAGGTCGTGAGTTCAATTCCTAGTACCAGAAGAAAAACAAAAAAAAAGAAAGAGAGAAGGACTGAAATGAAGCCACAGCTACGTGCTGAGCTGGAAAGATTTTGTTTTGCATATTCTTTGAGTTATAAACTAACAGTTGGCTGTTTTAAGTTGCATTTAAAAGGAAAAATATTAATTTCAAGAAGTGAATGATTTTCAATTTATCTGCAAGTCTTTGAGAAAAAGAAAGATCTGTTGATGAGATCAGACAAGATCTTTCTGTTTAGAGAAGAACAGAAAATCTGTGTCACCAATTGCTACTCTGGTCCATAAGGAGATCTTACCCAGAGTGATTTCTTCCCAGATGATTACACAGTATGTTGGGCACCACGTAACCCTCATAAAAAGAACAGGAGTGGCTAGGGATGTGGCTCAGTGGTAGAGCACTTGCCTAGAAAAACAGGAAAGACTGAACACAGAAAAAAATATTTGCAATCTATTTGATAAAAGATTCTTATACACCACACACACACACACATGCACACACACACACACACACACCTGCACACATACACACACGTACACAGAAGTCAAGGAAAGATTAGGGATGATGGGTATGTGTACTACTTTGATTATAATGATGGTATCACATGAGTGTATACATATGTTCAAACTAATTGAAACATATATACTAAACATGTGTAACTTTGGCATTTCAATTATAAACTCAATAAAACTTAAAAATAATTTTTTAGAAAAGACTAAACCCAAGAACAAAGGTAAATCCTCTAATTACTCAAGTTTCTACTCTGAGTACAAAACTAAAGAAATTCACTGCATCACCACATGCAGCTCCAACTTCAACTCTAAGGGGAGATAAAATGGTACACCTGACATCCATGTTGGGAAGGTGTGGCTAAAATCTCAAGGAAATGGTGGGAAGGAGGGCTCTCATCAGGAAATGACATTTAACTTGATCACTAAACTAAGGGCAATGCCTTCTTTTGTTCACTTTGAACAGTTCCTCATCTTTCAGTGTTCACCTCAAAATCTGCCTTTCAGGTCTCTTTGCACCCTTCCTCCACATGGAGAGCACACACAGCAAGGGCTCCCTCCTCTGAGCCCACCACCTGCTGCCTATGCACTGGTTTCATTGGAGCAGTTCCTCATTGCACTACCAACACTTGCAATGTATTTCTACTGTTGAGTCTCAGAAAACAGTAACTGAAAAGATGCCACTGTGAACTTCAAATGAGAACACTTAGGAGGCAGCAACTTCAACGAGATGTTTTCTCTGAAGATTCCCTGTCCCCTGCAAAGACCAGTCCTCCAAGAAAATTTCAATTGCTATGTATTCTTTCCAGATTTTCATTAAAATAAGAAAAATTAACTCAAGGAAAGAAATCTGGAGATAACACTCACACCCACAGCCCAGGAGAACTTTTTCCCTGACTGATGTCTGCTTTGGGGGACCATTCATCTCTAAAAATCATTTACTCCTGGGGTGGGGGGAGTAGCTAGCAATTGCAAAGACATGGTGGAACATCCCCAGCATTGAAAAGAAAAGTAATTTCCTTTTCCTTTTCCTCTGAGAGTGCTGCATTGCCGACATTCCCCTGTCCTGTGAAGGTTCATCAGCTTCTAAGTCTTGAGTTATTGGCTACTCCCTCTCCTGTGAGGTCCCCAGGCAAGTAATAAATTTGTATGTCTCTTCTCCATTTAATCTGTTTATTGCTAGTTTGTTTCTCAGACTCAAATAGCAAACCACCAGAGAAAAGAGAAGGTGATTTTCCTCTACACTCCCTATGTAAGAAAATGAGATCTTATTCCTCTTCACTGGGCTTATATCAGAAATGACAGCAGGTTGCGCTTGCTGAATCCTGCTGGACTCCAAATACTTTTGCTATGTGCTACAAACACTATGTCATTTAATCCTGAAAACAAAACTTCAAGGTTTGAGTTTGTTTTGATTTGACTTGACTTGATTTTTCTTGCAACATTTTATTATGAAAATTTTCAAGCACACAGAAAAATTGAAAGAATGTTATAGTAAATACCCAAATAGCCACTATCTAGATTCTACAAGTAACATTTAGGATACTTGCATTATCACATCTCTCTCTGTTTATCCACCCCTTACAGATTACTAAGTCTACCTTATCTTTAAATGCATTTTAAAATAAGTGTATATGGTTTTACCTCCTATTCTTTAAATGTATAAAGTTCCAGTTTCATTTTATAGAAGCTCACACAGCAAATAAGTTGTTGAGAAATCATTTCATTCCCAATTTGCTTACTGAAGAATCCAAGATTTTTCTACTCTATCTTGTGTGTGATTGATATTTGTTGAAAGAATGAATGAGCAGTGTCATTTATGGAAAGTATATAAAAAGATGTTAGTTTTAATGGCAAATGAAAGCTGCATTGAAATGTATTATGCCTACATTTGAAAAAAAAAGTGTCTTTCAGTAATTACATATTATTTACTGGGCTATGAATTTATACTCATACGTTACATTATTTGTGGAGAGTTATTCTATTGTGGGAGAAATACACATGAAAACAAATCAAAAATTTGAAAGAAATTTTGGAAAGTGATTATGCTATGAAAGAAATAAAAAAAGGATGAAGACCTAAGGAGATTCCGTGTCCTGGAACTGCCACTGATGCAGCAGAAAGGAGAAGAGAGCACCAAAGAAGAACAAGTAATTCTGATGAGCTGGAGTGATGAGAAAATACCAGGCTGGGAGAAAACCGGAGGTAAGTGTGGCTCTTTTGCAAAGAAATATGAATAAATTTCAGGTCTTTAGGAGCCAGAAATTCAGAAAGTCGCTAACTTTTTGAAAAGATTCAACAAAATTGACCTATAGGATTGTGTCTTTCTCATGGTCAAGGTCAAAAACAAATTATTAGCCAGAATGGAATTGATGCAATGAATTTCTTGGGTATTTCTGGAGCCAGGTGCTTGTTATAGTTGTCTGAGTGGGAATCAAGGATGTAAAATTGCCTACATAGTAGTATTAAATTATCAGAAATTAACATGTTTTTGTTAAAATGATTTCATTTGTCAGGGAACTGCATTCTTAGCACAAAGAGTAAGGGACAGAAATGCATATGAGTTTCACCTCCAGGCTCAACTCATGCAAGTCAAAAGCAAAAAAAAATTGGATTATCTGTGGGTTCATGAACAAATAGGGCTTAATATCCATGGATATCATTGGAGATGGTAGCCCTCCCTCTGTCTTTCTTTGGAAGGTAGAGAAATCCACACTGCTTGGATACTTGCTCTGTGTTATAGAAATATGCCTCCTCCCTGGTGTCAGTCTGGTTCTAGAGCTGGGTCCCAGCTCAGCCTCTAATGGCAGCAGTAAAGCTTAGCTACATTTTTCCCATTCAGATCTCCATTACAACATCTGGTAGACTTTTCCCAAATGCCTTTCTTGGTGTCCTTTTGGTCAGATCATGCTGAAAGTGGAATACTCAATCTGACTTTTATTCTTGACACAGCACCATGAACATTCATCATGGCATCATATATTCTTTGTGTTTACTAGTGCATGGTAGTCCATCATCAGTGCCAATATTAATTGAAGCAAGTCCTTGTCAGGAAAGAATATACCTATACTGAAAATGTATAGGATTTTTCTTCTCATTACTCCCTAAATAATTCAGTATGACAACTGCATACATTGTATTAGATATTGTAGGTCATCAAGAGACGATTTAAAGTATATGAGAGGATGTGCATAGATTATATGCAAATATCACACCATTTTATGTAAGGAACCTGAGCACTTGGTATCTATAAGGCATTCTTAGAACTCTTCCCCCCACAGTGCCAACTGTATGTAAAGAATATACATTTTTTTTGACAAGATACAGAAGCAAAATGCAATCTCAGACCTCTAGCCCACCCAGAACAAGTGCAAGAGACAGTGAGATGGAAGAGATTGTAAGACACACATCTGCAATTTCTGAAATAACAGGAGCCAAAGTAAAGAAACAAACCATGCAGTTATAAAGGAACTCAGATCAGAAATAATCTCTCAGGTAAAAAGAAGAAATGACAACAATCATAAAGGAAATGCTCAGTAAATGTAGAGATAGACAAAAATAGAAAATAATAAGAAAATGAAAGATCAATATAGAAAAAAATAGAATGCATGAAACAGATTCAAACAGATATCTAGGAAATTAAAAATCCCACTAAAAGCTGTAAAAACTTCTTAAATGAAGCTGAAGATATACTTTCAGACCTTGAACATAGGATCATGCCTATCTATCACAAAAGGAAAGATCTCTTAGAAAAGGGGATCAAGAAACAACAATTCAAGGGGATAGGGATATAACTCAGTGGCACAAGTGCCTCCCTGCCAAGTGCAAGGTCCTGAGCTAAATTCCTGGTACCAAAAATAAATAAATAAATAAATAAATAAGAATTCAAGAACTGCAAGATGCAAATAAAACAACATAAGATTGATAGGTGTCAATGGAAGCAGGAGTCAACACAAATGACATAAAGACTGTTTGCAGAGGGGATAGCAGAGAATTTCCAAACGTGGGAACACAATCTGACAGTAACTGATGCACACAGAACTCCAAATAGCCATGACCAAAACAAAATTACACACAGACATATAATAATCAAGATTCCAGAAATTCAGAAAAAGAACAGAATATTAAAAGATATTAGAGAATAGAAACATAATAACCTAGGAAGGAAAGCCCATCAGAATCACAACAGACTTCTCAACACACTCAAGTCGAGAAGACCTTGGAGTGAAGTAGTTCAAGTCCTGAAAGAAAACCATTTCCAACCCAGATTGATGTAGCATGGAAAACTATCTTTCAAAATTAATGGACAAATAAGATACTTCAATGACAAATAACAACTGAAGAAATTCATGACCACCAAGTCAACACCGAAAAGGGTACTAAAAGATATTCTATGCAGAGATAAAAATGACCAAAATTCCAAGAACAACAACAAAAAGAAACCAATAAGAAGGGGAAGCAATTAAACAGAGTGCAAAAGTAGGGAGCCAACAATGGAAAAAACATGAGAAAGGTAAGCTAACAAATATCAGTTATATCCATCAATGTAAATGGCTTCAATTTATCAATCAAAAGAAACAGACTGGCAAAATGAATCAAGAAACAAAATCCAGCAATACGCTGTATGCAAGAAACACATTTAACTCAAACAGATATGAATAGACTGAAAGTCAAAGGATAGAAAACAATCTTTCATGCAACAGGAACCCAGAAAAAAGAAGAGATATGTATTCAGTTGCAGACAATGTGAACTTCAAACCAAGAATGATAAAAAGAGATAAAGAAGGCCACTACACACTTGTTAGGGTAAAACTTCAAGAGGAACAGATAACAGTCACAAAAATGTATGTACCAAATATAGGAACACCTAACAATATAAGACAATGAATAATAGACATAAAAAAATCAAATAAGCAATAACACAACTGTAATGGGAGACCTTAATAACCCATTGTCACAAAAAGATAAATCAACTAGACAAAAAAATCAGCAAAGAAATATCAGAACTGAACAAAACCTGTGAAGAAATAGACTTAGTAGATGTTTACAGTGTTCCACCAAACATCATCAGAATACACATTCTTCTCAGCTACAGATGGGATGTTCTCTAAAATAGACCTTATACTAACCCATATAACATGCTTAAGTAAATGAAAAGGAATTGAAATTATCTCATGCATATTATCTGACCATGGTGCAATGAAATTGGAAGTTAATGACAAGAGAAACTTCAAAAACTCCATAAACACATGGAAATTAAATAACATCATCATGAACAGTCAAATAACATCATCATGAACGGTCACAGATGAAACTAAAGAAGAAATTAAACAATATATACAATTAAATGAAATGCAGATACAACATACTGGAACCTGTGGAATACAATGAAAGAAGTCCAAGAGGGAAATTTATACTGGTGAATTCTCACATCAGGAAAACAGAATGAGCACAAATGACCTAATGATGCATCTCAAGCTTCTTGAAAAAGAAGAGCAAGACAAGCCCAAAGCTCATACAAGGGAGGAAATTATAAACAACAGAAGAAATTAACACAATGAAGATTTAGAAAACAATACAAAGAACAAAAGAATTGAAGAGTGAGTTCTTTGAAAGAATAAAAAATTGATAAACCCACAGCCAATCTTACCAAAAAAAAAGGAAAGAAAAAGACTCAAATTCATGCACTGAGCAAAGACAAGGGTAAAATCACTATAGATCCTGTGGAAATTCAGAAGATCTTCAATGCGTACTTTAAAAATCTTTACTTTCATAGTATGGAAAACACAAAAGAAATGGACAGACTCTTAGATATGTATGAATTACCAAAGCTGAATCAAGAACATAAAAAATATTGCAAATAACCCAATATCAGTCAATGAAACTGAAAATGTAATTTAAAACTTACCAACAAAGAAAAGCTCAGGTCATGATGAATTCACTGCTATTACAAGAAATTTAGAGAATATATAATGCCAATACTCCTCAAGCTCTTTAATGAAATTGAAAGGGAAGTAATAACCCCTAAGTCATTCCTGTAATTAACTATTACCCTCATACGAAAATCAGAAAAAGACCACACCAAAAAAAGAGAACATAAGCCAATCTCTGTAATGAACATAGATGAAAAAATATCCAATAAGATACCAATAGCAAACAGAATGCAACATATAATGAAGAAGATAGTATATACACATGACCAAGTGGGATTCATCCCAGCTTCAACATATGCAAATCAAAAAACTTAATATACCGTATCAACAAAGCCAAAGACAAAAATGACTTAATCATCTCAATAGATACAGAAAAAGCTTTTGATAAAGTCCAACACTCATTCATGATAAAAACCCTACAGAATAATTGGAGATGGTCTTTACTTCAACCTGATAAAAACCATCTATGACAAACCAATAACCAAAATTACACTAAATGGACAAAAACTGAAAATGTTCACTCGAAAGTCAGGTACAGGACCAGGATGTCCACTGTCACCACTTCTATTCAATATAGTTCTGGAAACATTAGCCAGAGTAATTAGACAAGAGAGAAAAATAAAAAGAATAAGGATAAGAAAGGTAGAAATAAAATCATCATTAGTCACAGATGACATCATTAGACAGATGACTCTACATATAAGACCCAAAAATTTCCACCAAAAGACTTCTAGATTTAATAACTAAACTCAGTAGCATAGCTAAATAAAAAGTTATCCTTCAAAAATTAATAGCATTCCTGTACACAAACAACAAACTTACTGAGAGAGAAATTAGGGAAAACACACCCTTCACAATAGCATCCAAATAAATGAAATACTTAGGAACCAATCTAACAAAGGAAGTAGAGGTCTATACACTGAAAATTATAGTACTTTGAAAAAGGAGATCTAAAAGTGTATCAGAAAATGGAAAGATATCCCTTATTCTTGGATAAGAAGCACCAACATAGTGAAAATGGCCATACTCCCAAATTGTTATACAGATTTGCCTTCCCAATCAAAATACCATTAACATACCTCACAGAATTAGAGAAAACATTCTTAAAAGTCATATGGAACCAGAAGAGATCTAGAATAGCAAAAGCAATCCTGAGCAACAAAGGCAAGGCGGGAGGCATCACAATCCCTGACCTGAAATTATACTACAAAGCTACTGTGATAAAATCATGGTACTGGCCAAAAAAATCCAGACCTGAGAATCAGTGGAACAGAATAGAAGGTGCAGACACAAATACAAACAAACTCAGCTACTTCATCTTTGATAAAGGGGCCAAGCATGTTCTTTGGAAAAAAGATAACCTCTTTAATAAATAGAGCTGGAAAAACTAGCTGTCTACATGCTGAAGATTAAAACTAGACCTATGTCTATCACTATGCACTAAACTAAATTCCAAACGGATCAAAGATGTAAATATTAAAACAGAAACACTAAATCCTCTGGAAGAGAAAGTAGGTAGAAATCTTGAAGACATAGGTGTAGGCAGAGAGTTCATGAACAATACCCAAACTGTATGGGAAACACTTCAAAGAGTCAGCTGGGACTTCATCGTATTAAAAGGGTTTTACACATCAAAAAAAAAAAAAAAAATCACCAACAGAGTGAAAACACAGCCCATAGATTGGTAAAACAAAAATTTTAGCCAACTGTCTCTCAGACAGAGGACTTCTATCTAGAACATATAAAGAATTGAAAAATCTCAGACCCTTCACCCAAAATTCAAAGTCCCAATCCAAAAACAGGCATCTTAGATGAATTCACACTTCTCAGATGCAGAAATATAAGTGGCAAATAAATATGTGAAAAAATCAGAATTAAAATAACTAGGTGTATTTAATAACTTGTTTGTAAATCTTTCCACAGAATTACATAGACTTGACACCCACTGTAGTGGATCATGCGGCAGTTATCTGTGATTTTAATGCCTTACTTGCCTTTCTTCCACTAGACTGTAAGGGTTATGTCAGTCTACTCGTTTTCCTTGGCTATCAGGAATCTCAAAATAATGTTTTACACACAAATGCATTTCTGCAATGGACTGAATGTTTCTTCCACTCCTGAAATTCATATGCTATAATCCTAACTGCCATGTAGTAGCAAGATGATATGATGGTAGGGCATTTGGAGGTATTGGGGTCATACAGGTGAAACCCTCACAAACAGGCTGGATAATAGGAAACAGGGAGATAGACTTTGTAGAAATAGGAGGGGGACCTAGGGTTTGGAGAAAAATGTGAAGGGAAGAAGAGGAGAGCACAGAGGGTTAAGATGGGACATGTACATGTACCAATTTTGTGTGATGAATGTTTTCATTGTGGATCACAAATGTACAAATTAAAAACCACAACAAAACAAAATGAAACCAACAAAAGTTAAACATATAGCACAGAGAGTAGAACAGTGATGACTAGGGTCAGAATGAAAAGAGGAAATGGGGGGAGATAGGTCAAAGGATACAAAATAGTAAAAGAGGAAATTTCTGATATGTAATGTAGGACTGTACTTAAAAATAGTGTGCTATGTTCAGGATTTTGCTGAGATGATAGCTGCTCTTATAACCAAAGGGAAAATATGGGCAACTATGTAAGGTAATTGATATTAATTCTTGATTATTGTAACCATTTTACATGTATCTCATATCATACTATATACCTTAAATACATACCTAAAGTTTATTTTCAAAAAGAAGCTAAAGACGAGAATTCACAATATTGAAATAACAAGTCTTAAGTCAAATCATCTTTGATCAATTTACCAGGTAATGTTAGAGTCTTCTCTACAATTTCTTTTCATCTAAAGAGAGCCACTAGCTAATAACCTACACCAAGATCCCAGTGTCACTGAACTTGCTTTATTGTTCTCCTAGTTGACATATAATGTTTACGTTGTCTTCATATTTATCTGATTTGTTAGTTTAAAAGGACTATGACAATCGTTCTTGGATATCATGCTATCAAAGGAACACATATCCATCTATAAAGCACTCAGTATTAATAGACTAGAGCTGATGAATATGTTTCAAATAGTCTTATGTGTTTCCTATTCCCATCATTTCCTGTTATTTCCCAGTTGTTTACTATATGATGTGTGTCATTAAGATGATACAAAGTGCACTGAATTCAATAGATATTGTATAATGTGATAAAGGTTGCAAATTTGGAAATTAATTCTTTGCACTAAGCTTTAAATATAGTTAGCTGGTATTCTGTATGAATGAATGAAAGAAAATTTTCAGCAGGCATTCTATTATCAGTAAACTCTCTTAAGATTCTAAGGTCTAGATAATGTTACATCTTCTTCATTATTTCTTTAGATGGAAAGTCAGGACTATTATTAGCTAATGGCTGTAAGCGGGTAGGGGGACATCTTTTCCTCTGTAAATGCTAGGGGAAAAGATAAAAAGAGGAGGAAGAGAAGGAGGAAAATAAAGAAGAGGAAGTGGGGAGGAAAGAAAAAGAAAGTAACTTCCATGTCTTCCTTTGGTCCTTAAAGGGTCTGTTACTTCTATAAATTTCTCACATTACTTAAGTGTGATGGGCCTAGAAATCTATTAGGCTTGAAGAAACAATGTGCTCTTCCTTCCTTCCTTTACATCCTCCACCTGCACCATTCAAGCAGTCCTAATATTGTGCTTCAAAGGTAGCAAAATAAACATCACAACAGTCAAATCATCTGTTGGATGCTAAGAGTCATCCCCATAGTCTTCCTGTTCTCTCTGGTTAGTGAAGCAGTACAGTGGCTGTTTCCTACTGACCTCCCAAGCTCTGTGAAGTAGGTGATCACATGGCTGGCTGGAATCTGCCCCTCTTTCTTTTACTGAGATTTGGCACCACTGCACCACTTCTGAGAACCAACACATGACTCTTCCCCACCTGGCATATTTTTGGATCCCTGTTTTTTCTCATTCATAATTCTCAGCTTACAGCTCACAACCTCCAACCTCCACATACAAAACAAACAAAAACAAAACCAGCAGTCTTGAAAAAACGAGAGTAGAAATAAAATCTCTGGAAGTTCCCTGACTTTTCCACCTGTCTTTCTCTTTTATTAAGTCTACTCACAGAAACTACAGGAAATAAAGAAACGTGTATAAAGTGACACAAAAAATAAGCACTCAAAGTCCTTCTGTCCCAAGGTTTAGCCAATAATAGCATAAAATATAGCAGCATCAGGGTAAGGAAAGATGCAACCCTGGCTCCACTGCTTTCAAGTGGCAAACTTGGAAAGTTATTTTCAGAGATTTCTTTTCTTGCAGATAAAATAGTGTTATAATGTTTATAGCACAAGACTTCTGTGCAAACTCAAAGTCATATTTATAAAGTACCTGGAGTATGCTAGGCATTTAAGTGGGGAACTGTTATTAACACATATGGCTCATCCATGGCTCCCATCTCCACTGAGTTATAGAAGTGACTTGGCTGTGTCAAGCCAGAAAGCACACTTCCCAAGCCCAAGAGAGCATGCTGAGAGGGCAACCAAGGAAAAATGTATTGACACAGTGCCATTACCAGAACTAACAATCATTCACTGTGAATTCCCTTGGTGCCCATAAGCCATTATGAATCTACTAACCTTGAGTTTGTCAAAGCATGTGTTGAAGCAGTTTATATTTTCAGCTTATAAAACGTCCTGGGTAACAAGTTCCACCTGTTAGTCATAGCCTATAAATCACTTTTCCACTAACATAACAGTGTTCAGGGAGGCAATGAGACCCAGGGGAAAGAGCTTAGACTATACAGATGTCTAATGGATCTACCACTTTCTACTCTTCAGGCCTTGAGTAAGTGACTTACCTATAGGGCTCTCAGTCTCATGAATATCATTTTTCCAACACGAAGTTGAGATACTCGTGTTTAAGGTAATTGATTTTCAACCTCTAAGCTTTTGATCCACTTGTGCTCTGATTAGATTGGATTTCCGTACATATGCATACTTATGGCTCACTGGCTCATCATTAAAGGTTTTGTTGAAACTCATCTGTAAGGCATTTTCCATGTGTGAATCATAAATATCTTTAAAAACTGGATATGTCTGAAAACCTTTTTCAAACACTGGATAAGAAGAAAAAGATAATTATTCCCCCAAGATTGGGGAAGTAAACAAAGATGACCTGTATAAATGAATTAGTTTTCTGTCTCAAATTAATTTCTAGAATTCAGTATAGTTAGAATTCCAAACAGACAAGATAGTTTGCTAAACTGGAGACTAAAATAGGAACATGAGAAGACAGAGGTGAGTGGATTTAGGAGAAGAATATCAGAAACTAAGCAGAGAATATGCTTGAAAAAATCTATATAAGACTTTTCTTCTTGTCTTTGAGTTAAGGCCAACTTGTGTGTGGATGTGTGGGTGTGTGGGTGTGAAAATTTTCCAGAATTATGCAAAAATAGCTCCTGGGAAGCTACAAACTGAGCAATTCTCATTGTGGCCACATAGCTGGGAAACATTAGAGTACCTACCAGCCAGAGTAGAGAAAATTTGGTAAAAACTGAAACCATTCAGTGATCAAAGACAATGCTCACTGAATGCAGAATATACATTCAGGTCAAGTACACAAGGAAAATGCTATTAGATCATATGCTAACCATAACAAGACAATAAATTTTTAAAAACTGAAGTTACATGGACATATTCTCCTACTACAGTGAAGTTAAATGGTAAATCAATTACAAAAAGATATCTGAGGGGCTGGGGATTTAGCTCAGTGGCAAAAGCGCCTGCCTAGCAAGCACAAGGTTGTGAGTTCGGTTCCCAGTACCGGAGAAAAATTACTGGAAGGCATATAAAAAGGCTCTTCTCTATATAAGAAATAGTGCTTAAAATCAAATAAAAAAAAAAAAAAAAAAAGATATATGAAAAAAACAAAAAACTTGTAAATTAGACAACATATACCTAAAAGATCCTGGGTCAAAGAAAGTGTAAAGCAAAAGCAGAATATTTTAATGATAATGAGTTAAAAATAAAAATAAAAAATAGAATGCTGTTAAATCAGTATTTTAGGAAATCTATTCCTTTAAATATGTTAGTATTTTTAAAAGAAAGGTCTAAAAATCAGTTATTTAAAATTTCACCTTACTAAGAAGCTAGAAAAAAAGAAAATTAAACCCAAGGTAAGGAGTAAATAGAAAATATAAAAACAGGGATGAAATTCAATGAAATAGAAAACAACTAATCAGTAGAAACTAACATAGGAGGAAAACTTCATGATTTAAAGGCAAGCAAATTTTTTTTTTTAGATTAGAACATATAAGCTACAACCATAGAGGAAAAAGACATGGAAACTGAATATCAAAAAAATATTTTTTAAGGACATTGTTAAGGCACATCTGATTTCTGGTGTCTAGTGTGCATAAATAACTTACATAGCTCAGAATTAAAAAGAAAAGCAGTTCAATAAAAAGTAGGAGGACAGGCCTGGGGATTTAGCTCAGCGGCAAAGCCCCTGCCTAGCAAGTGCAAGGTCGTGAGTTCGGTTCCAGGTACCGGAGAAAAACCAAAGGGAAAAAAAAAAAAGTAGGAGGGCAGAAAATATAGCTCAGTGGCACAAGCCCCTGCCTGCCAGGTGCAAGGTACTGAGTTGGATTCCTGGTACCAAACAAACAAACAAAAAACAATAAAAAGTAGGTAAAAGCTTCACTTCTGATAGAAAATATCTGTTAATACCTAATAAGTATATGAAAAATGTCATTACTATTTGTCAAGAAAATGTAATTAGAAACCACAATTAGATGCCACCTCAGCAACCCTAGAAAGGCAAAACTGGAATGACAATAGCAAATACTGGTGAAAGTGTAGAGAAACTGGAACTCTCACGATTTGCTGGGGGTAATGCTCAAATGATGCAATTACCTTGGCAAAGTTTAGCCATTTCTTATAACTTAAACATACACATACATCGGGACATATCCAGACAGTGGAACAACACTGAGTCACAAAAAGGATTGAACATTTGATTCACAAATATGGGTGAACCTCAAAATCATACTTAGCAAAGAAGTCAAGTACTCAAGTACTCAAAAAGAGTGCCAGCTCTGTGGCTGTATTTATAGGAAATTCTAAAAAAGACAAGTCTAATCTATCATGATGGGAAACAGATAGTGATTTTGTGGGGTATGGAGGCTAAAGACTTATTAGCAAGATACAAAATAAAACTTTTGGAGAATTCCATGGAAATGTTCTATGTTTCATGGCAGTATGCATTAGCCCTGTTGCTATATAAACTTCCACAGACTGGGTGTCTTAAATAATATACATTTAGTTCTCCCAACACACATCCTTTCTAAACATCCCATAAAAGCTTCATCTTTCTCTTGTGTCTCCCTCTGCTTTATCACTCCCTGGGGTGCGGGGGGAGAAGGAGAAGGAGAGGAAGAGAGTGAGAGGGAGTGCCCATCTTTGTCCACATACACACACACACACACACACACACACACACACACACACACACCCCTGATGGTTCATGGCTCAGGACTCAGTGCTAATACAGAAGCAGTACCTCTCCTGGACAGTGAGGGTGAGATGCTTCCCTCTCCCAAGGACCCAGAAGTATCCCACTGTGTCTCTCATTAACATTTGCACCTCTACTGTCAGGGGCAAAAGAAAATTAATTTTATGTCACTATAAGGAGCAATGGTACCAAAGGAAGTGAAACGTCTCAGCTTTGTGATTAAAAACTAAATCAAACTGAATTAATTATTTAACTGGGATAAAAAGAGATTGCTATTTCCTGTTTATAATACTGGACAGAAATAAAGCACCAAGCAACCAATATGGGATCTGTAGACAGGAAGTTTATATGTATGAATCAAAAGTGATTAATTTTTTCTCTTGCTGAAGACTTGTAAAAACCACAAAATATAGATCCCTGTCTCTCTACATTATGTCTCCAGCAGAAACTGCTCTCAGAATTGCACTCCCTTTGTCATTGGTGTAGACCACAAAGAATTCTCTTCCTACAACTGAGCATCCTTATGACTTTTCCAGTCAGTAATACAAGTTAGCTCTTCGGGCACTTCCAATCAGTTCTCTTTACATCTCAAGATGCTTTCTCCTTCATTAATTTGAGCAGCATCCCATGGCATCATGTTGTACTAAAAAGTTCTTTAACTTATAAATAAAATTTGTCCCTCTTCTCCAGCTCAGAGGAAGTCTACAGATGAAGAACAGGTTCATCAGACACCGATATCTCCACAGATGAGCAAAAGTGGAAAGAAGAGTTGACTGGAAGAGGAACACTTCACAGCTGACTGTGGCTAATATTGTCATAGCTCTTACCTTTCTTTCTGGGCCTCAGAAATAATTAAATCTGGCAAGTGAACCATAGCTTGTATGAAGACCACATGACCCCCACTCCACTTGCTGGCACATATCAATTCACACTTTCTCTTATCAAATGAGCTCAGAAAACATAGTTAATTTTTTTCAGGCAAAAGAAAACTTTTACTTAGAATCTTGAATCTCTTCTTTCATATGAGTAAAAGATTTAAAAGTTATCTAACAGTTTTATTCCATCTAGTCTGATATTTCTGCGTAGGAGTCTCAATCTAAAATAAAATAGCTATTATCTTCATGCCTCAACTGCAATTCAGGCAAGAGTCCCATTTAAATACCCTAATATAGACCCATGGAAAAATTAGGAGAAAATAAAACTGCATATTTATTCAGCCACCTAAGTAGATGGGGGATGGAAATTACAGCTTTTCAAGCTTAAAAGACTGTTTTTTAGAATGATATGGACAAATTTGATGAAATAAATAGTATTTCCAAACTTCTGCTCATCAAAACTACGCTTAACTGAAACTCAAACTTAAAAATTAGATCGCTTAAAACTCTAAGTATAATTAACACACAGGCATTAATGTATTTCTTTTTTTAAGAGCAGAATATATTTATTGAAGGAAAGAAAGCGTCTGTCCCAGACAGGGACAGAAGGGGGCCCAAGTGGGTTGCCAAGGAGCCTATCTTTTCCACGGATTTTTATAGAACAAAACCGTGAGGTGAGCTGGTTCCCAGGTGAAAAACACGAGAACTCTCTACGTGGCCATGAGGTGGGACACAACTATGGTCAACCAATAAGATTACGAGGATAATTGCTCAGGTAAAATTGATTAAATTGGGATCAAATGGGGAAGTGAAACACATAGCAAGCAGACATGAATACACAACAGGGTCTTTTCCTGTAGGGGTTTGGGTTAGTGACTCTTCCTGGCTTTTTCAAGGTGATTGCTACCTATTTAGAATATCAATCCCTGATGTCTATCTTTAGGAAATATGTGGCTGCATTTGTTTAATCTTTTGTCTTGAGGTCTGACCCACAGTGGAAGTGCCTGTCTCTCCCACAGTTGCAAGATATCTTGTCTTCCATACTGGCTCCTTCAAGGGCCTAGCCCTGTTTGACTGCCTATAATATTTTCATCTAATATTTCTATCTACTCAGTTTCCTACTATTATGTCCCTCACATTGTACCCCTCCTAATTTGAAGAGAAAAACTCTGACAGACAACCAGTCTGTTCATACAGAAAACCCCTCACTCAGCTCAAGAAACTAAAGTAAATCTGTTCATCCTGATGGTTCCCAGGCCTAGTTCTCAGGCTTGCAGGAAGCCTCATAAGTCCACAGAATGCCACCCTGTAAATCAGCTACATGCCAATGTCCTCCTGCACTTCCCTCCCCCAGAGGAACCAGACCCACAAGTCACCCCTGAGAAACTTAAATTTTCCACCTTCCTCAGTGGAGTTTCCCCCTCCCATACCTAAAATGGTCTATAAAGTAGGCCCCCTTCCTTTGTTCAGGGCCAACAGCTTTCTCATCCTTGGCCAGGTTGCAACCAACCTGAAATAAAGATATCGCTGTTTGCTTCAGTCTTGCATTGCTATTCAGGGTCTAGCATGATGCCTACAACATTCCCCCCCTCTGAAGAAGTAACCCCAACTGCCTTGAGGGAATAATGGATGATGACTGCTCTGGCTTCTTCAGGCTGAAAGGGGTCATAGTTGTTGATCAGCAGTTAGAGATACTCTCCAGAGTTTTTATCTAAAGGCCCTCAATAGAAACCAGGCATTTTTGTTTTGGGTACGTTTGTAGCTTTCAGTCTGGAGAAGACAAAATCAAAGAAACAATTAAGTATGCATGGGCCAAATAATGAGATCAACAGGATAATTTGAAATACAATCAAAAGATTTCTACCAAGAGAAGCCAGTAATGGCTTTTCAGAATGAGGAAAAGAATAGGGTCCTGGGAATTTCTAAGTCTGACATGTCACTGATTTGTCATCTAATACCTTGAACAACTATCGAGTTAGTAGCAGAAGCATCAAGAATGTACACACAGCATTTAGTTTTTACAGTTGTACAAGTATCCCCCTGTGCTGCTGTTAGAATGTCTAATGACATTTGATTTTGGAGGTTGGCCTGTTTTACTAAGTTTACTTTTCTATGTAAGAGAGAGAGAGAAAGAGAGAGAGAGAGAGGCCAGCTGCAGTGTCATTTAAGGAGTGTTTGAAATCCAATAGTCATACTAGGAGCCCCTCCTCCTTTTTTTATTATACAACCACTTGAGGGATGTTGGCCCAACAAAAGAGTGGTAGAGGCTGGTTCTTAACTTATGGTAGTCATCCTTTTCCTCTTGTTCTCTCTACTATGAAGATGTCCTTATAGAACACTAACCTTCTTCTGCCATCTGTTGGGCACTGCTGCTCCACATGAATCACAGAAATGCCCTCCCTCGTACCATGGTTCCACTAGTGGAGACCTTCCCAGAGCTTGCTGAAGTAAAGATGTTTAGCATCTTGCTGTCTCAGCTACACCATTGCACTGTAAGGCTTTACAACTTCTGGGAACACTCCCTATGTGGTTATCCTAGCCCATTTTCAATACCTGAGCACTACAGACTAGATAACTTCTAAAGAATAGCAGTTTATATAGCTCATGGCTGTGGTGACTGAAAAGTCCAAAAACATCGCTATAGCAACAGCTTGCACCCAGTAAGGACCTTCCTGCTCCATCCTAGCACAGTGAAGGACATCACATGGTGAGCCCGAGTAAGTATGTCAGAAAGAGATTGCTTTCATAACAAATCCACTCCTAAAATAACTCATTGATCTGTTAATCCATCTATAGAGTAATCTGTTCATGAAGGCAGAGCCTTTATTATCCAATCCTAGCTGATCCCACCTCCTGATAGCTTACAATGGAGGTTATATTTTAATGTGAGTTTTGGTGGGAATATTCAAACCATAGCACAGAAAACCTGACGCCTTTCTCAGTATTGAAGAGACTTCTCAGAACTGGACCTCTGTGTACTTGCACGCACCACACCACACAACCCCAATCTTGGCTTCTTGGGCAGTGAAACCTCATCTCTTCCACAGACCAAGAGTTCGTGAACCTATTAATGCTCACTGGGAATATAAAAAGGAACTTCAGGGACACAACATCTTACTAGGAAATGCAAAGAAAACTCATTTTTCCTCTTCCCTGGTAAAGCTATCTCTGAGAAAACATGACCTAGTTAAGTATGTTAGTCTGCTTCATTAATTTTTCAAAAAATGCCTTATTACCAGAATAAATAAGAAAATTAAAATAATACATAATCCCTCCCCTGGAGATCAATGAATTAAAATATGTATTATACATAGAGATAAAACTAATTGGTAGAACAAATTATTTTTCCAAAATTATATGTAAGATGCCTTTAGAAAAATAAGTAAAAAAAATGAAACTAAAATTTGTAAAGAGTTATGCTCTCAAAGTAAAAACTGCAAGTTCAAAAACTAGTGTGGTTTTAATTTTCACCTATTAAGTTAATGACAAACGGAGAGTACTCCAGACAGAATTAAACTTCCGGGAAAGTGCAACAAATGTTCTTCATCCTATTTTTCCTGCTAAGTACAGCTAAGAATCCCAGATAGTGCATATCATGCAAACTGTACAGGTTCTGAAGGACAGAAAAAAAGCCAGTGACTGGAAAACTTGAAACCCCAGGAAAAAACATGAAATAAGTTCCTGAGCTTTCTTTATGTCTCACATATTCCACATTATGTATAGTTTGAGCATTCTAATCCAAAATCCAAACTTTTCCAGGGTCTCAAAATTTTTGAGCAATGGCATGATGTCACAGGTAGATAACTCCACACTAAGAAACTTTGTTTTGTGTGCAAAATTACTTAAAGTATTATATGTATAAAGTTCCCATTGGTCCATGTATAGAAGATGTATATGAAATATAAATGAATTTCATGTTTAGACTTAGGAGCATCCCCAAGACATACCATTAAGTATATGCAAATATGCCAAAATCCAAAATACTTCTAGTCCCAAACATTTTGGATAGTGCATCAGTCAGCTTTCTGTTACTATAAAAAGATAACAGAAAATCAGTTTAAAAATAAGAAATATTGATTTGTGGCTCACAGTTTTAGAGCTTCCAGTCCACTATCAAGCATCTCTATTGCTTTTGAAACTCTGGCAAGGCAGCATACATGAAAGTAAGTCTGAAGCAAAGCAAAGCCTGTTCATCTCATGGCTGGTACATGAAAGAGAGAGGACAAGGAGGGGCCCTAGCCCTGTATCCCTCCAAAGTCATTTCTCTAATTAACTCCTACTAGGCTCTGTCTCTTAAAGGTTTTCACCAACTCCCAATGACACTAAACTTAGGACTAAGTCTTCAACACATGGACATTTGGTAGACATTTGCGAGTCAAACTATTGTAGATATTCAAGCTCTGAAGTGTAATTGATGACCATGGTGAAGGTTTAAATTTTTTTAATATACTACAGTAAAAGGCATTTGTCTCTCTCAAAATACTTCCACTAGCTTCCAACACAAATTTTTCATTGTTCTTCCCACTTTCTGAAGCAGTTCTGGAAGTTTTCTTTTGCAATTGTCTTTAGCTATGTTGTCATGGCTGCCTTGATGTCCTCAATGGATTCAAAACATTTGCCTTTCATGGTCATCCTGACTTTGGGAAAGATAAAGAAGTTTCACAGTGCTAGGTCCAGTAAGTGAGGCAAATAAAGACACACTGCAACGTTTTAACAAGCTTGCCTTTCCTTAGGATATCACGTGGCAACAGCACTGACATATATTTTACACCTCAAAAAGATATTCATGAAAGATTTCTGGAGGCTTCAGAAAGTAGAAAGAAGGACAGGATAAGTGTGTTTGAAGCAAAGAAAGGTATTCTGAGAGGGATTAATGGCAGTGTGTCTTTTACTGTAACAAGTTTTTAATTGAAACATTCACCACATATTTTGATCACACCTCATACTACAACACAAAATTTAAATAAAATTCTTATACTGGTAATACCTAAACTATGCAGACTAAAGAACAAAAGTCATCATAGAAAGAAACAAGAAAATCTAAAACATATTAAGGAAAAGTCACCAAAAGGCCCAAAAACTAACATTAGAATTTTTTAACAAAGATTTTAAGGAGTCATCATAAAAACTGTTCAACAAACAATTATACACATGTATAAAACAAATGAACAAATAGAAAGTTCAATAAAGACAAATTATCAGCACTAAGATAAAAGGTACAGTGCAAAGAAGAATCAAATAGAAATTTTATTTCTAAAAGTAAAATAACCCAAATAGAAACTTCACTGGATCAACTCAGTAGCAGAATGGAGAGCATAAAGAAAAGAATCAGGGAATCTGATGAAAGAAAATTGGAAATTACCTAATCTGAACCACCAAAAGAAAAGAAACTGAAAAATAATGCACATATACACAGAGACATCCGAGACCATAGCAAAGATCTACTGCTCATGCCATCAGAGTATGAGAAGTGGTGAAAAAAGTGGAGATGAAAAGTATTCAGAGAAGTAACAGCTAAAAATTTCCCTGTGTGGCAAAAAAAATAAAATAAAAAAAAAAATAACATAAGCTTACAGATTCAGATTCAAGAACCTACATCCACCCAAAGCAACCCATGAAAACACACATCAAAATCAGGCTTCTGATAACTGAAGGCATACATTCTGAAATCAGTGGATAATATCTGTAAGAAGAAAACAATTAGAGCTAACACTGAATTTTCCATCAAAAACCATAAGGTCATATTTTTCACATGTTGAAAGAAAATAACTGTCAAATCAGAATTATCCAGTGAAAAGACCCTTTATTAATGAAAAGGGATCAAGACATTTTCAGATGAAGAAAAATTCAAGTAAGGTACAGCATACTATTCATGAGTTCAGAAACAACATCATAAAGCTAGCAATTCTCCTTAAACGGATGCACAGGTTTAATGCAATTCTTATCAAAATTTTATAATGATAAAATTATTCTAAGATGCATATTGTAAGGCAAAGAACTAGAGTAACTAAAATAACTCTATAAAAGAATAAAGTGGGATGAAATGTTCTACTTGATTTCCAAATTTATCATCTTATGATGTAGCAGCAGAAATCAAAATTGTAATATTGATGGAAAGATAGACATATAGATGAATGTAACAAGAAAGAGAACCCAGAAATAGCCCTCCGTGTAGAGACAATGGATTCTGACAGAGGTGAAGAACTACTCAATAGAGGAAGAATATTCTTTTCAAAAATTAATGTTAAGACTATTGGATACCCATAGTGTAAGCAAATGGGCAAACCTCAACCTAAACTCATATCTTATACAAAAATTAACTCAAGATTGGCCATACATTTAAATGTAAAAGCATAAAACTATAAAACTGGATAAAAGCTTTAGAACCTAGAAGATCAGTGAAGAGTTCTTAAGTCTGATACCCAAAAAAAAATGATCTATAAAAGAAAATAATAAATACATTAGACACAATCAAAATTAAAAGTTTCATTGTGCACAAAATCCTAATAAAACAATGAAAAGAAAAGCTACAGTTTGGGGAAAATATCTTCCAAAGTATATATCTGATAAAGGACGTATATCTAGAACATACAAATATCTCCCAAACTTTAATATTTCAAAAAATTGATTTATTCAGAAACTATGCAAAAAAAGAAGAGATATTATATAGAAGAGAATAAACATATGTTAGAGTGTTACATAAAAGAGAGGATCTCTGTATATCAGCCTCTAGCTTGTTTATTTGCTCACTGCCTGCTAAGACCTATTAATTCTAAATCCTGCTGGCATCAAAGTGAAATTTTTGTACATGCAATTGTTTTAAGCATAGTGCAAACAGAAAATAGATTTTCAGCCATTTAGAGATTGTCTATTTTACATAGTCAGACAAATCTCATTTGATATCTGGTGACCACTGACAGCCTGGAGCATAGACCCCAAATTTGTAGAAGTGTTTCAGAGAGTGACCCAGATTCCCTGCCGTGTCACTGAACAGCATCACCTAGATATGTAAGCCCTCTCTGTCATTCTCCTCTCCCCAAGAGTTCCCATTACTTCCACCTCTCCTGAGAAAGGGACCCATTCCCTGCACCAGAACCTCCAGGCGAACCCCTACTGTGACAGGCTTACCCTGTCATGCTACCTTGTCCCAGCACTGCCCAGGAAAACTTGTAATATATTATTCCCTTTCATGATCATACTATTTTGCTCGATTATCTCCAAATCCCTCAAACTCCCAACACATGAAAAGATGTTCTCTGTCACTAATCATTTAATGAAATGTAAATTAAAATCATGATAACATATCACTACATACCTTTTAGTGCTCAAATTTTAAAAATTGACCCTGCCAAATGATAGCAAAGATGTGGAAAAACTAGATCTCTCAGATATTGTTGGTGAGAATGTAGAATATAAAATGTACAGCCATTCTAGAAAACAGATTGACAGTTTCTTAAAAACTAAACGTACACTTACCACAGAGCCCAGCATTTAAACTCCTAAATATTTATCCCAGTGAAATAAAAGTTTATACCCACACAAAACCTGAACATGCTTTCCTCTAGCAGCTTTGTCAGAAATTTCTCAAAATTGAAAATAATGAAATATCCTTCAATAAGTAAATATATAAACAAACTGTAATGCACTCATAATGGAATACTGCTTAGAAATAAAAAGAAATGAATTATTAGTGTACACAATAACTTGGATAGATCTCAAGAACATTATGCTGAATGAAAAAACTCCATCTCTAAAGGGAAAATGTTGTATCATTCCATTTAAATTACACTCTCAAAATGACAAAATTGAAGGGATGGAGAATAGATTCTGTGTCACCAGGGATCGAAAATGATGGACAGGAAAGAAATGTGCATGATGATAAGGGATATCACAAAGAAGATCATTTGGTGAAAGAATAGTTCTGTTCTTCACTGTATTCATAGTTGCTCAAATGTGCAAGGACGTAGAACTCACATACACATTGTACCCGTGTCAGATTTCTAGCTTTTATATTATACATTTGTCCCTTAGTGTCTGTGGCACATTGATTCCAGAACCCCTGACAACACCAAAATCGGTAGATGACCAGATCCCTTGTGTAAAATAACATAGTAGCATTTATATAGACCTATGTCTTCCCATATACTTTAAATCATCTCTAGGTTACTTATAATCCCTAGTATAATGTATATGCTATGCAAATTTTTGTTATATTGCTTAAGAAAACATTACAAAATTTAAAAATCTGTCCATGTTCAATACAGATTAATTTTTTCACATAGTATATTTTTGATCTGTGGTTGGCTGAATGTGCAGATGTGTAGCCCATGTATACAAAGGACTGACTGCTACCATATATGAACTGGCACAAAAGAATTTCTCCTAACCCTTTCCCTTGAGCTAATTTCCCTGTGTACAGCAGGCGGAATGATGCCTACTGGGCTATTGTCACTCATCCATGTGGGATACTCCTGAGACTTCTGTTCCAATGCTCCCACCTATGGACTTGTCTGCTTACCAAGAGTGAATTGTATTTGTTCCCAAACTATTAAGTATTCTTGAACTGCTTTTCTAATTATGTAATTAAAATAAACATTACAAAAGCTAATTAAATAGGAGTGGGATAAATAAAAGAGTTGCTGTTTCATTGAAAACTAAATTGAAGGCTTTGAGGAAAAAATCACTCCTGCAAAATTATGGATATTGAATTAGGTGTGGGCGAGCCAACAGTAAAAGATTTGGGGGGCAGGGGAAATTGAAAAATCCTGAAGGATGTTGCATTCACAAGATTTCACAAGGACGTCTCAATTCTATAGTAAGATTATCTTGTACAGAACTCCAAACTGGAAATTAAGGACACTGCATTATTGGGTAATTCATATGCAAGAAAGGCAACACGAAACTCCAAACAGAAGACGCATACAGGAAGGTCTTGGCCCTACATGAAAAGATTAACAACAGGGGCTGGGGATTTAGCTCAGCGGCAAAAGCGCCTGCCTGGCAAGCGCAAGGTCGTGAGTTCGGTTCCCGGTACCGGAGAAAAAAAACAAAAAAAAAAGATTAACAACATACCAAGTTTACATACAGACATAGGAAGAATAAAATGTAGTTCTTCGTTCTCCATTTTAATTGTTTTACTACCACTGTCCATGGCAGCCTCCTCAATATCCACAGGGGATTGCTTCCATGAGTCCCATGGACTCCAAACTCTGAACATACTCAGGTGCCTTGTACAAAATGGCCTCCTAGATCGTAACTTGCACACGCCATCCTGTACACTTTAAATCATCTTTAGATCACTGATGATACCTAATACAATGCAAATTCTATGTAAATAATTAAACATGGTATTTGGGAATAATGAAAAGGAAAAAGTCTATATGTGTTTGATACAGATGTAATTTTTTACTAATATTTTTAACCCAGAGTTGATTATGGAGTTGATGCCTTGGTCACCCATATCTGTACCCTCATTTTAATTCAGAGGTTTATATCTCTGCCCCTCTGTGTACAGTCTTGGTGAATCTAAGCATTTAACTTCAGTATTAGAGCTGATATATGTAGTAGACTAATAGAGAACAGGAAACCACAGCTAATATGTATCACTGTAGTGGAAGACAAGGAATAAGACTGGCAGGTAATGCCTGAAACACAGACCCCTGAAACTATCCCAAACCCTATCCTTTTTTTCCACCTGGTTCTTTAGCTCCCTTACTAACTGCATGAAATCATCTGTATTCTTCAAGTAAATCCCTGTCTTGCTAAGCTCTCCTGAGTTGGTTTATGCTACTTATCAACAAAGAACCATATCTGACTCAATCTATAAAAGTAGAAAAATAAAAACCTCCTAAATATCAAAGAATGGGAAAACTACCAAGTAAATTATAGTTTATCTCTCAAAAATATTATGTTGCCATTAAAATCATAGTTATTAGGACATATAATAAAATAGAAAATGTGTATAATATAATATCTGCAAAAAGAAGTCATTCTCAGCCTGATCACAACTGTAAAGTACGCATAGAACTTCAAAATGATGACTTATATTCAAATGGTGTAGTCTTTGTTCTTTGTTTTTACTTTTTAACATTTTAATACCTAAACTATTTTTAGATGGAGAGGCTAATTTTTATATTTGTGGAATTTTTTTATAGTAAATCAAAACCAGGTGTGAATATTTTGGTCCTTTTCTGTTTTCACTGTCTGTCTTTATAACAGAGAATGAGTCCTCCTAGTGGCTCACTTCTTAACTGCCAGACACCGGGTCATGGAGAATCAGCTCAAATTTTTGTGTGCCTAGGATGTGCTAGGCACAGCGCTGGAAGTTTTCATCAGCTCTTATCCTTACAGCAATCCGGTGAGATTCATACTGTTATTTCCAACTTTCTGGAAAAAAAAAAATGAAACTCAGCATTTAAGTAGCAGTTGAAGACCACACGGGAAGGAACAGAGACAGGCTTTAAGTGACAAGGCACATTATCTATTACATGGACCATAGCGCAATTTTAGTTATGTACGTAACAGCAGCTTAAAATTGGGCTTTCATCCAGGTGTCAAGGTACAACAGCCATGACATTTCCAACTGAGAAACTGTTGCAGAAGTTTATAAAATTCCTTAAGCACCACTGCTGGGACGCTTCCCTTACCCATTTGGATAATATTAAAAGATTTCTTTTTAGTGGAAGAGGGAGACATTTGTAGGTAGGACTATTTTAAAGAGAGCTATGCTGAAGTCCCTGACTCTCTTCCAACTGGTAAGGAAGCTCTTTAGCCAATCTACCTCTACCTCTGGGAGCACAGCAGATGGGCTGAGTTTGGGTCCTGCCAGAGAAATGAAGGACTGATGGGCTGGCAACTACACTTCCAGAATGCCAGGTTCAATGACACCTGAGTGCTTCCCAGAGACCAAATGAGGTTGGGTAGGAGAAAGGGCTTCAGTTAGTTCTGCTTAACTGCTGTCAAGTGGGGCAACTGAGAAAAAGCAAAAACCCTAGCAACTGGATTCAACACCTAAAGACTGAAGAAAGAATCTCAGCTGACCACCTGAAATAAGGACAAGCCAAAGGCCTACATCCAGAAATTCATCCAGAAATATCTAAAAAGTCACAAAAAGCCCCCAGGAGAAAGGATCTGGCAAATCAGGACATACACAAGTTCTACAAATAAGAGAGAAGTAACCCAAGGGCACCTCCCATCCCCTTGGGAATCTTCTCTCTTTCTGACCCTCAAGAGGTCAGGCACTGGACAGGAGGTTGGGGAATTGAGAATGAGAGAAAAATAAACTCAGAAGAGAGAAGATTCCTCCCAAATTTATCTTCCCAAATGCATGCTTGCAGGTGGCATCAGGCCAGGAAGATTTCAACCAAATCAGGTACAGAACTTGGATTAGTATCTTGAGCTAGGTTTTCCAGTTACTGGGTTGAGACTATATTTTCAACTTAAGATGATCATGATCTCATGGTTCAGAGTGAGTAGAAAAGCCATAGCCCTACCACAACTTTTATGAAGAGGGAGGGGAAAAGAATACCTAGCAAAGAAAATTTTAAAAGTACCAAAGTAATTTTTTAAAAGTCATTTCTTAGAATGTCATGAACCCCGCTTGCTCAGCACATACAGTTTGTCTGTGGATGTCCCTCTGACCCATGAAGCCATATGAACTGTAGAACAGGCCTTTCCTTTTGTCCTCACTATATTCCCAGTGCCTGGAACATAAGAGTTTAGCAAATGCTGTCTCCTTCAATCACTCCACCCAAAGAAACTGTAAGTAACCCAGGAAGGTGATAGTATTTCTATTTGATACTCTACATTCATTTACTTGAAGCTCTCATATCATGTGAGTGACTGGAGAATAATGCATTTGTTTCCCTTTTTAAAGTTTCTGCAATGACCTCTGCAGGCATCCAATTGCCATGGGTTGATGTCATTTGGGGTCACTGCATTTTTCCCAAATACCGTTTTGTTGATGTTTAAAATAATTCTGGGAGGACTCCATATTAAATATTTTGAGTTCTGCTCTCTCATATTTTAGGAAATGTGTTAGAGTTCTCCAGAAGGAAGATAAACAGAATAATAGGGCAATATAGAGATAAATGATTGATACATATAGATAGGTAAATACATACATACATACATACATACATAGAAGAGAGATTTTATGAGGTTTGTCATAAAGCTGTGGGGACTGTCAAGACTGACATCTGTAAAACAGGCCAGATGGCTGGAAATTGAGGTATTTGCTGCTGCTGTCTTGGGTCTGAGTTCCACAAAACCGCAATACAGAAACACTCTTGGTCTTGAAATGAATTGCTTTTTCTTCCAGAAAAAAAACTTATCTTTTATTCTTTCATGGTTTTCAACTGACTGGATGAGGTCCACTCACACTGTGGAAGTTAATCTGCTTTACTCAAAATCTACTGATTTAAATGTGAATGACACTTTAACAATACCTTGTCAGCAACATCTAGACTGCTGTTTCACAAAATAACTGGGCTCCATAGCCTACTCCATTTGACACATACAATTAACTATCACAGAAGAAAAAGTTAGTTCATGTTTGGGTATATATGCTTTCACTGGGATTTTTAAAGCCTCCCAAAGGCTCATGTGTTTAAGCTTTGTCCCCAACCCATGGGCCTCTCAGGAGGTGGTGAATCAATTAAGAGATACAGGCCCTAAATAGAAGTCCTTTGTCTAAGGGGCAGTTGGCCTGTGTTACTGTTCTATTTTTTTGTTTGTCGTTTCTCATTTACTACTCTCTTTAAAATAAAAAATAAAAGAGATAGAGGCTAGTGGGAGGCAGTTAGGCCATTGGAACTATGCCCTTAAACGGAGTATTGGGAACCCATCCCCTCCTCTTCTTTTTTGGCTTCTTGGCTGCCACAAAATACTATAGTTTGTGTCTAGCTGTCCCTCCAAAGCCTCACGTTGTCAAAGGTGGGGCCTTTCACAAGTGACTGATCTAGAGTATGTGATGCTTGGATTAAGTGTGTGATGCTGTGATCAGGGGCATGTGATTGCTAAATTAGTCCATGATGCTCCAGTCTTTGCTATAAGATGGCAGTGCTTACATATAATCTGTGTACATCTTCTTGACTAGGTCTTCTAGAAAGCAGAAATGGAGGCAAGGATTTAGATGTGTATAACTTAGGGGAGAATGTAAGCCCAGAGCACTGATGATGGAGAAAGGAAGATCAGATGCAGTGTATCACCTGTTGATTAATATTTCACAGGGAGCCAAGATAGTCAGCATCTTGCTTTAGAAGGTTTGCTCACCCAGTACACAGAGAGTTGAGAAAAGAGAAAATTCATACTTCAGAATAATGCCTAAAAAAGGAGAGAAGATATATCTGTCAGCTCACCTCCTTCTTAAGTTCCCCAGTAGGCAAGATTTACTGCACAAGGAAATAACCCTCCCCAACACATACTTCTAGTTGCACCATGTGGCCCCTTGGTGCTGCTCAAGAAATCACATTCTGTATCCTGTGGCCTAATCTCAAATCCAAATCCACAGGAGAAGTGACCCAGCACAGATAAGCTGTCAAATAAGAAAAAGGGAAAGCTGTCGAGAGCATCTGAGAAAGCTACACTTTATATGCAGATAGGCATGTTACCTTTATGGAGTGTGTTGAGAGTTGAATTCCAATTTTATTTGTAACTGGTACCTGTTTGAGTGAACTTTTATCACAGAGATTATAGAAAAGAGTATTGACGTCAGGGAGTTTGAATACAAACCCTACCCCTTTGCAGCTGTGTCCCTGAGGCCTCCTGTTTCTGTAAGTTAAAAAAAAAAAAAAAGCACTTCCTACTTCACTGCAATTATGACAAAAGTGCAGCTGCCCCTTTGTATCCATATACTCCACATCCATGAATTCAACAAGGATCAAAAATAGGTTCTTAACATAAACAAAAACTGTACTGAACATATACAGATTTTTTTCATGTCATTATTCCCTAAACAATAAAGTATAAAAAGTATTTATATCTATTTACAACTATTGCATTTACACTGTTTTAGGTATTATAAGTAATGGAGAGATGGCTTAAAATATACAAGAAGATGTACACAGATTATATGTAAGCACTGCCATCTTATAGCAAAGACTTGAGCATCAGGGGATTTTGGGTATCCAAGGGAGGGAATCCTGGAACCAATTCCCCGTGGGTACTGAGTAATGTCTCAGTACCCACATAGATGGTTGTAGCAATGTCTACGGATTAGCACACAGTACTGTTTAATGAGCATAAATTTTCTTTCATTTCTTTCCATTTTATCAAACATTCTTAATGTGCTGTAAAAGTAAGCTATTCAGAGGATAGTTTTAAGACCTGAATATCTATAATCCCTTTAAAACTCATATATATATATTTCAGTAAAAAAAGAAAGGTAGAATGATATCAAGGAGCTATTAACTCCTAGATGTGAATTTAAATGAAGTTTAATTTTAAAATATTTTAATGTATTTTTAGCCTTCATCATTCAACAAATATTTGTGAAGCATCTATGTCTCATACATAGATTCTTAGGCCATGCTTTTGGTGAATTTACACTGTTGTGAAGGGATATTTCAAAAGCCAAATGCTGCAGATAGAGCATGATTTTGGTAATAGTGACCCATTCAAGCTTAGCGGACTCTGCATCTCAAGCAACTGGCCTAGAGATTACGTTATTAGTGGACCAGGAGGTAACTGCTATGATGCGGGTGGAGGTGATTTCAGTCTTACTGCACATCAGTGCTTGTATTCCCTCCAACTGTGTTTCTCTTCCTCTGTTCCTCATCCTTTAAGAAAAAGCCTTTCCTGAGAGAGTCCTCCATTCCCTTCCTCCACCATAATCTTATCCAGTTTAGTCTAGTTTAGACACACACCCTGCCTCTTCACAGCACCTATCACACTGGAAAGTAATTGCTGATTTCCTGGTCTGAGCTTCCACATTAATAAGGAATCCTTGTGATCAGCACCATGCTTACCCATCTAACCAATTCCAAGGCCCAATACAATGCTTGGTGTATAGTGGACACACAAAGGTAAAAGAGAAGCAACTGAGGAAATACTGCAGAGAGAAAACTGAACCCTCTTACCCTTACAGGATATGTTCTGGCCCCCTCAGTGGATGCTTGAAATCATAGATAATACCAAACCCTACAGATAGAGAGATAGATAGACAGATAGAGTGTCATATGGTGAGATATATATAGATAGATATATAGATATAGATATACATATATAATATGTCATATATATATATAATACCTATAATAAAACACTTTATAAATTAAACACACTGAGAAATTTATAACAATAAAACATGTGACTATGATTTCCTTCAAAATATTTTTTCTATCATACCCACTGTTCTTGTAATGATGTGGGAGGGCAAAATGCCAATGGGACGAGATAGAGCAAGGTGAAAGAAGCAGGTATTGACATAACATTAGGCTGCTATCACAGGGTAATTTGAGCACAAGCCCAGTGATTCTAGGACAACTGATCTGAAATCCAAGATGGCTACTAAGTGACTAACAGATGGACAGCATATACAGCATGGATACTCTGGACAAAGGGACAACTCACTTTCCAGGCAGAGTGAACAAAAATAGTGTGAAATTTTCTTACACTACTCATGATGGCACATAATTTAAAATCTATGAATTATTTATTTGAAGCATTTTCTTCTTAAAATTTTCAAACTGTAGTTGTCTCCAGGTAACTGAAACTATGGAGAATGAAACTGCAGATATACCATACATTGATGTATAAATGCATAATTCATATATATAAGCATAAGTACATCAATATATAAATACATATATACCTCGGTCAATTGTGAGAACAGATATCATATATGTTTACATAGGAGTGCGCAGAACATGAATAAAGCACATGCTCAAATCCTGGTAGCAGATAGTACTGTTATTTATAATGCTGTAAAGTTTTATAGGCCTAAAACGTTCCCAGTAATGAGTTCTTCATAGGAAGATCATAACTAATACAGCAGGACAGGCCCCAGATGTGTCTGCAGCATGTGCAATGTTTCATTACAGAGCAAATGTTTCCCCTCTCTGAGAATCAACATTAAACCAGAGACGTTCCCCACCCCTTCACCACAATTAAGCTCTGCTCAGATTCCCAGAGGGCAGCAGTACTTCGTGAATTCATTTTTAATGATCTGAGCCACACAAGGAAATGTCCTGTCTTATTAAAATACGGCAAAGTAGAAATGAGGGAAGGAGCAGGAGGGGAAAGGAATCCTGCTGGCTTTGAACTTGAGCTGCAGTCTGTGCTTTTTAGAGAAATTGGTGACTTGCTGGTTTTCTCAGCGTGAGGATTCATCTTCTACCAAATGAATTTGCACTGCCTTCACGTATTAACTCAGTCAGTTACTCATCTCCAAACACACATTCACTCTAGTCATCAGGCTCTGCACTGGGCATCCAGGACACAGAGTTAAATGAGATACATATCTTGCGCTAAGTAGCTCATAATCTACAGCACCAGCTCACAAACTGTAGTAATTAAGGCTCAGACCATACATCCTGCAGGCTTTGCAGACCACGTGGTTTCTGTTGCACCTCCTCATCCCTCTCATCCCATCACAGTGCAGCCAGGGAAAGGAAACAGGTGAAGCTGGGTACCAATAGCAGTTCACAAGAGGCCACAGTGTGCAGACTTGATCTGGAGGCAGAGGAGGAGGCCACAAGCAAATGAATGCATGTTCTGTAAATATTCTAAGGACAGTTATGGGTATAAGAACTGGGAGTAAAAGAGGCAGGGACTTCGGCTGTAGTTGGGGCCTGAGAGTGGATGAGGTGACTATATTGGGGATATTTTCTGGAGTCTGTGAAACTTATTAAAGGAAAGAGTAACCAAGAATGGCACCTAGACTTCTGACTTACACAACTGGAAGTTGCCATTAGTGAGATTGCCTGGGACAGGTCATTTAAATCAGTTTCTCTAAACATATTTTTTTCCCAAATTATGACACCTTACCTCCCAACCTAGAATCATTTTGGATGATATTTTCTGTATCTTTCTCTCACCCATAAAATCCTAATATCAGGGCTGGGGATATAGCTCAGAGGCACAAATGCCTGTCCAGCAAGTGCAAGGTCCTGAGTTCAATTCCTGGTACAAAAAGAACATTCTAATATCACAGATGTATATTTAATATTACTGATGTATATTTATGTTTTACACATTAAAAAACAAGAGCTGTTGTCCTTACCCTGTCCACACACAAATGAAACAACTTTTGCACCACTTAGAAGAACACTGGTCCCACTGAGAATGCTTGGTCTGCCACTGGGAAGAGTCAATCTGTCTACAGAAGCCTCCTGCCTGAGCAACACCTCCTCCCTAAGGGTGACAATTGGCAACCTCAAGCCTTTTGGAGGAACCTCTGTAGTCAAGAGGAAGGACATATGAGAACACAGTATAGAACACCATGCTGCCACTTTTGTCAGGGCTTTTGCACTTTCCAGGCCTTCTGTACTACTTCACCCCAGATTTTCACATGGCTTGTGACTTATAGTCACAAGTGACAAAGGGATATTCACAACTGACACCCAATCTCATCTTAAGAAAGGGTGGTAATTGCAGGGTAGAAATACCTTAAGGAGTATTTGGGGTAGAAGGTGCATGCCTTGGGGTGAGTGCTGCTGGAAAGAGGTGTGGGAAGTATTTACTGTTCTAGAGAGAGAGTTAGGAGAGGGGGGAGAAGGAGAGCCAGCAAGAAGAAAACTCCACATGGAACACACTGAGGAACCCTCTCAACCTGTAAACCTTCAAAGTGTTCCACCCACCTCTGAGTGTATTTCTTCTGGGGAGAAGTGAAGGAGCTTAGATCTGCAGCTGAGAACGGGGAAAAGGGAAATGAATACACGAAGGATCAGCAGGTGAACCCCAATCTGGTGAACCTAGAAAGGGAAAATTCTGTAGGCATTGCATTTCCCAGGCAACACAACAGGGAGAGCAAGATGATCTCACTCCAGTCTCAAGATCTGGGGCAGTCCATTAGTATTAGCTCCCATAAGCCAAAAAATAGCTGGTGAATCAACAAGGAGATGTTATCTCCAGAACTAGGGCTCCAGATTTAGGATGTCCCAGTATTGAGTTTTGCAGCAGCTGCGTGTGCTCATCCTCTAAGAACACTGGTGCCTCCTACTTTTCCCTCGGCCTTCCTTAGCACACAGGTCGTGCCCCACACCCATAGTCCTCAGTAGCTGCCACAGTTACAGTCACATCTTGAGCTATGTAATGCATAGCTATTACATAAGCCTTTTGAAGAGAGTAAAACCTGTCTTATATAGTTGGAATCTGAAGTGCCTCCCAAAGGTCCACATCGTAAAGGCTTGGTTCCAGCATGGTGTTAGTGGAAGGTAAGAGAAACTTGAAAAGGTGGGACCAAGTTGAAAGCCTTTGGCTCATTGGGGGCATGCTCTCAGAGGGATTGTGTAACACTGAACTTCCTCTCTGTCGTTTTGGTAAGCAGTTTTGCCCAACCATGAGCTCCTGCTGTGATGTGCAGTTTCACCCAAAACAACAAGGTAACTAAGGGCAAACCAAGCCTTGAAAACTGTGAACCGAGATAAACTTTTCTTCTTTACATGTAGACTATCTCGAGCACTAGTTATAGCAATGGAATGCTGACTAACACCCTCTCCCAGCCTCCAGCACACTTCTCAGCAGTATGAGATTTATCATAATCCTTGTTCACCAGGACCCCAGGCTAGGGGAATGGAGCTAACATAACTGGCAAAATCAGTGATTCTTAAAGTCTGATCCCTGGATGGGCAACCATTACCCTTCCACTGTTACTAGAAATGCAATTATCAAGCTCTACCCCAGGCCAGCATGATCAGAAACTCTGGGGGTGAAAACACCTCTAGGTGATTCTGATGCAGCCTGTCTGTGAACAAAACAACAGGCTCAGACTAAGAAACACGCATCCGTGGGTGATGATGACAGAACTGTTGATCTGACTGTCCTGTAGGTGACCCCATGAGCATGAGAGAGGCAAACTGGAGAGAGTTGTCAGCATAGAGAGAAAGCCTCATGAAACTCTCACTGCTCTGCAGGGCAGAATTCTTCATGAGTCAAGCTGACCCATGAAAATTGCCTGGTCAGAAGCCATTTGCCAAAGACAATACAGCACAGAGCTTCAAAAGGAGAACCCTCCTCAAAAGAAAGACCGTGGTCCCGCATCCAGAGATTAGCAACTAAATAGACATTGATATACTCTAAAATAAAGTGAAATGCTTCAGAGGCTTTTATGTTTTGATTTCTTGTTTTAAGTGATAAGTTAGCACTTCTTATTACTTTGAACTCAGAAGGAAGCTTGGATGCCTTTTACTCAATTGAGAAAAGAAACAGTGCACAAAAAGTAATAAAGACTGTATTACTCAGAGTTCTTAAAAGAAACAGAATTTATAGGATATATTTAACTACAGCCATGTACCACACAATGACATTTTGACCAACAGTGGACCACATATACCCTGGTGGCCCCAAAGACTATATTTTGTAGTGACATTGTACCCAACTTAGTTCATGTGAACTATAATGTTTGTGCATGACAAAATTATCTAATGACACATTTCTCAGAATTTATCCCATCATTAACTGACACATGACTATAGAAAGACAGAGATTTATTGTGAACGACTGACTCATACAACAGTGGAAGCTGAGAAATTTCACAATCTGCCTGGTCCAAGTCCAAAGGCTTAAGAATCAGAAGTACCAATATCCAGAAGCAGAAGATGGGTATCCCATCTTCAATAGGGAAAAAAAATCATCTTCCTCTCTCTACTTTTGTGTTCTATTTGGGCCTTCAGTGGATTACATGATGCCTACCTCACTGGTGATAACAAACTCCTTTTCTTCATCTGCAGATTCAAATGCTAATTTATTAAAAAAATAAGTGTCATAGACATGCCCCAAAATAATATCTTACCAGCTAATGGAAATTCCTTAGCTCAGTCAAGTTGACACATACAATGAACTGCACCTATAATATAGACTATCTAAATAAAATGAATAAATTTGACTCAATTCATACACGGGAATCCCTGTATCCAACCGTGAACAAATGATATTCTTTTTAAGTGCATATTGGGTCACTTACCAAAGCCACCCATGTACTGGGCCATAACAAAAATATTCACAAATGCCCAAGTACTGAAACTATTCTCAATACATTCTCTAGCCACAGTGGAATTGAGCCAATTATCAGTAACAGAGATAATTTTAAACTGGAAACATTTAGAATTTAACCAACATACTTTAAAAAATTTTTAAAAATTGATCAAGGAAGAAACCCATAAGAACGCACAAAATATCTTTAGCAACAAACAGTTAAATCCCCGTTAAGCAATTCATACCAGTCTTTATTTGATTATGCTACCTTGTCATGGTCAGGATACCGCAGCCATTGAACTACAATGTCACTGGGCAGGCAGTGCCTCTAATATTTGCTACACTGGAGGTGATGTTTTTTGTAAACAGGCAGGATTTGTTTTTACCGAGTTCCTTTTGCTTATTTTCGTCTTTCCTGATTGCACTCCTGTGTTGGGCTAACAATATTTGTAATAAGAAAATTAATTAAATGTTTTGTCTTATTAAATTGTTAATCAAACCTATGTTTGATGTAAACTTGTGCAAGGAGAAATAGTTCTTGTTACTAACATTAACGTTATTTTTTCTATGGGTCTACAGATTAATCCAATTGTTTTTACTGGGGTTGATTTATCAGGAATTAAATAATAGATTTTTTTTTTTGAGTTTGAATGCTTTCTTAATTGATAGCTGCTTTTAGGCCAGTTATGATAATTTTGGTTATTTACCCTCTGTTTGAGATTGTTTCCTTTTATAAAGAGCTATCCCTCTTTAAACTGACATTTAAGTTTTCATTAAAATTAGCTTTTGTCTGGGATAATTTAAAGTTGAACTAAAATTCTTATTTGGATAACCAGCTATCTCCAAACCCAATTGGCTTTTTACCTCTACCTCTAAATCATCTCACTATTTTGCCACATGGAAGAGTTTGCTCTTTTAGCTGTTCAGAAGTAGCTCATTTGGTTTCAGGAAAATTGGCTGAAGTTCTCTTTGTCAAGGTATTTCTAGTTAATTCATTATGCAAAAGGTAATAAGGATAATCAATGCCTTTTTTTACTTTATTGTCATTCTTTTATCTTTCCTTTATGGTACTATCAATAGTGCTTTAAAAATTTCTACCTCCTGTACTTTTAAAGTATAAATGTTTTGTTTTAATAGATTTAGAATATTTGTATTGATAGATTCAGACTACAATTACTTCAAAGTGATAAGTTAGCAGGGCCTGGGGATTAAGCTCTGCGGCGCAGCGCCTGCCTGGCAAGTGGAAGGTCGTGAATTCGATTCCCAGTACTGGAAAAAAATACAAAAACAGAGTGATAAGTAAGCAGATCTCCCAGGTGTAAGCGGGGCGCTTTGATTTAAACCACACTTTGTTTATCCAAGCACACTTTCCACTATGCTTACCTTGTTACAACTTCTCTCCTATGGGTCTTAATGTTTTGAAAAATGTTAAGTGAATATTTGAGGAAGGTGATGAGCAATATGTACGTGCTTCATGGCCTAGTTCAGTTAAGCCCTCTATTCTTAATTTGCTACTAAATCCTCCCTTAAAACTTTAAATTTCATAAAGATTGCCATTAATAGTTTTTTTGAAAAGAAAATGTGGCCCATTTCTTCCCACTTGAGGGGTTACACCTTGACCTGACGTTTTTATGAAAACACTTGTGCTTATTTTCGTTCCATGTTGAGATTTGCTAAAGATGGAGGTATATTGACTGGATTATAGAGAAGTAGTGAGATAGATCGAGGTTTATCGATTACAGAGCAGGTTCCTTTAGGTAGGAATAAAGCACTGCCAAGTCCTTTGAGTTTTAAACTATTGCTAGCAGTCCTCTGGTGAAAAATTTTGTTATAAAATTTTTGTTTATGGCTAGGCATAGCGAGGTGTCTAATCCTAGTTTGAGTCTTAGCTTTCATGTACTCAGATGTGTTAAGGTTACTTTCGTTTTGGGGTTATATTTTATTTGGAGTTTTCTACAACTTACATAAAATTTAAACTTTTTTTTTCTAGTTTTCTAAAACATTCTCTATGCCAGAATTTATTAGTTTGGGTTAATTGTATGACCATGGTGTCTGGCACGAAATTTACCAACCCTGATGTTATTGCATAACAGTCAAATTTTCATTTATTGCTTAATTTTAATTGCTGCTGTATCCCATGGGGTGTGGTTAACAAGGTGTCATGAGCTACTGTGAATGTGCTTGACACCTGTTCCTTTTAATCTTATAGATTTGGAGGACAGTCTCTCTGGGGTGAGGAATCCTGCACATATAATTTTGCTTACAACTAATACAAAAGCTAAGACCAAACTTTTGTGTTTATGAGGTTACAAACTCATCTAGGCATTTTCAGTGCCTTGCTTTATGATATGCTACATTAACCTAAAGGGGTTTATTAAATATAGAATATTTAAAGAATGGAAGTAGGTAAAGGGGGTCAAAAATTTGGGGTCTAGACTGGTAGTAATAAATGAGAAGAAGATAATACTGACATGGAAAGAAAACATTATTGTCATTCTATGAAATTAGGGAAAAAAATTGATAAATTATGTTTAGTTATAAATTTAAGTATATCGGATTCTTTTTTGGGGGCTTTGGCAAGATGAAATATATCGTGCATAGATATATTTTGATCCATGTATTAAAGTCTGTAATTTTAGACAGAGGGGTAATGGAAGTTTGTCAATAGATTACTATTGGTAATTTCATACATATGTGAGTACATGTACATATGTGTGTAAATTCGAGCTATGTCCTTCTAGCACTATAAGAAATCACAACAGAAATAATAAAGTGCCATTAAAAAATATTCATTCATGAGTCCAGCAAAATTGAATTCTCTGAGACCATGCCTTGACGGCAGTGGTGAGTCACAGCATCCCCGAAATTAAAAAGATATCAAATACGTGAAACAAGTTATGTGTGAGCATGGGCTGATTAGTCATTAGTCCATCGAGATGTCTTATTTAAGGGGAACGAGTGGGCGATCTTAGTTTGTATGGCCCTGAAGTAAGAACCAGATGTCTGTTAAAGTTTCAGAAACAGAAACTGAAGATATTTAATGAAAATGTTACAGTTATGGGGACACAGAAAAACTGTGTTTAGAAGAAAATATATGTTTAGCATTTATGTCAATAGAAGAAAGCTTAGAAATTTGATGATCTGTGAATCCATCACAAGATAATTTTTTTAAAAGGAGAGCAATTAAACTTGAACTATAGGAATGGAAATGATAAAAAGCAGAAATTATTACATATAGTACAGGCAGAACTGAACTCTTGCATGGGAAATAACTTTGCCATAATAAACCAGTAATAAACAGTAGGCTTCTCTTTCACTTTAGTTTTGATGTCGCTAATGTTTCCCCATTCAGCTTAAGGCTTGCTTTGGAGATGAAGTAAATCTATCTCATCACATTAATGAAGGATAAACTAATTCCTATTTTATTAATAAAGATTGGACCACTTCAAGTGCTTTTCCAGCAGTCATAAGCATAAGTATGTGATTTCTCTCTCCTCTTTCTCTTTCTCCTCAAAATTGAAGCCAAGGTCTTTGCACTGAGCTACACCCCCAGCCCTTTCTTTATTTTGAGACAGTGTCACAAAGTTGTCCAAGCTGGGCTCACATTCACAATCCTCCTTCCTCAGCCTCCTAGAGTACTGGGGTTACAGTTATGCACCACTACACCCAGCTTGATTTTCCTCTTTAAATCATTAACGGTATTTATATTAATGAATTTCCTAATATTAAATTGTCCTTGAATTATTGGTATAAAAAGCCACTTGCTCCCTGGTTCTTTTTATGCTGTTTTCTTTCATTTATAAGGGTTTTTTAGTCTTTGACTTTTACTGTCATGCTACTCTCTATTTCCTACACTTTATTTAGAATTTTGAATGAATATTTACAAGCGCTATTAATCTGTAGTTTCTGTTTTGTTTCTGTCTTTGTCAGGTTTTATGAAAGTTATTCTCACTAGGTAAAAGATGGAAAATTATCTTTCTTTTCATTTGGTCCAGATTTGTTTAAATAAAATCAAAATTATCAGTTTATTATTTAACATTTTGCTTTGAAGAATTACAAAATTATAGATTTTATTTGTAGTGTATAAAAACTACTGTGTAGCCAGATCCCCTAGATCAGTGATGGTGAACATTTTAGAAGAGAACGCCCAAACTGCAACCCAAAGCCCACTTACTTATCGCAAAGCTCCCACACTGCAATTAAACCTGAACCCTGAGGTTTCAGTTTGAAAAACAACTCGTACATTAACATCTTTTGTCTTAGAAGAAAAACAAATAACATGCATGCTACAGGTTTGTCTCCACTGCCCTAGATACATTTTCTGAATTATTTGAGAATCAGTTGTAAATATATCTTCTTAACCCTACACACTTCAGCGTGTATATAAAGCCCACACCTTTACATAACTACAAATGTCAAAAGCAGGAAATTACCATTCTTGGATATAACACAAAAACCATATTCTATGAAAGAAAAACACAAAATTCAAAACTTTACCATGTGAAATACACTATTATAAGAATGAAGAGATAATCTGTAGACTGAAAGAAAACATTTTTGTATGTGTATTAAATATTTTATTTAAAGGTTTTTGGCATGAAAAAGAAGGTAAAGAAATAGAGATTACGTTATGATGACCAAGGTGATATTCCATGTGACAAAGATCAAAACAAAATAAACCTATACAGTAAATGTACTGGCACTGAACAAAGTATTTGAAATTTAGTCCAGACTACATACACATAAGATGATGTGACCACAGGCTTTTGCAAAATAAATTACTACCTAGAACACCAAAATGCCAATCATTCTGGCTGTAAACTGCCTTATTCCCCTTTGAGAGAACTTCTGTACAGAAGGAAAAGAACTGCTGTAACACTTAAAGACCCCAAAAAGACAGTTAAAAATGTATTTGTAATGGAATTCTGCACAAAATATACATAGTAAACGTTACTACTTAAAACATATAAAAACACAAGACCATCCTGAATAAAAGTTAAAACCTCATCAAAGAAAAACGCTTATCGTTTGTATATTATTTGTATCAATTTTAAAATTGTATTTGTACAATTGTATTTGTACAATTTTAAAATTGTATTTTAAAATTTGTACAATTTTAAAATTGTATTTTAAAATTTGTACAATTTTAAAATTGTATACCATGGATATACTTTCCACTACTTAACTGGAGGACAAAAGAATAACTTTAAGACAGTGTATCTCCAAATGAGGGCCAAAGGCCCAAAAGAATTCTTATGTGGGCTCAGTAATAAACATTTTAAACAGGCTGCCTGTGTGATTACTCTACATTCTGAAATGTCCTATAGGAAAGAGCAACAGTTAAAAAGCAAGATCACAAATATATTTCTGGGCAGTATTCTGTAAGTTTATGTTGGGAACACTGCTTTTTGTTTTAAAACAAGTTCCAGGCATTAAGAGAAATATGTATACCTGGCTAATGAACATGTGACTCTATCTAAACATTTTCCTTTGATATTTTCATTACTTTCAAACTTCGCTAATAGAAGAAAAGACAATATATGAATATAAGCATTGGGGAAATTATAGTTCTAATGAAATGGGGCCTCTAACAAAAATAAAAATATATTTTATTAAATGCCTACAAATTTTAAATCATTCTAAACTTAAAACTAGCTTACTTAAAATTAGCTTACTTAAAATTAAATTGTACTAAGATTGTGCCATAATAACTTATTTACATGATGATGGTTATTTTCAAAGTCCTTTGCATAAAAAAAAAGATACTAAAACAGGAATGCTATATCTGACACCTCTTTCACAAAATTCTTACTACTAATTTTAATAAAAATAGTTTGAAGAACTGCCCTGAAAAGAATTCTACTATGTATTTCATGTGTTATCCTACTAAACAAATCTGTGCAGAATCTGAAGCTGTGGGTAGTTGATTCATTGGCCTCATGGGTTCCAGTGGCAAAGAATGCCATCTACATTCAATCGTGACAAGTGTGTGGTACTTCTTGTGAACCAAGAGTTTACAGTTGATGCACTTGTATACCTGGCATCCGAGTCCCCCTACACAGTCTGTGCAGACAACACAGTGAGCATGCCTACTGAAATGTTTGACCTGAAAAATATGGCCATTGGCACAAAAAAATTTTTCTCCAGAGACCTGCAGGTCTGTTGTAGATAGATTGATCTTCTAGACAAGGCATTTGAGGATGTTTTGTGCACAAGGTGATGCATGGACTAAGTTCATATTCCTTCTTGAGCTCAGACAGCCTAAAGGCTTCTTCTAATTCCCACTGAGGTGATACAGTACCTGGGTCTCCATCCTCCTCAACTTTTGTGGTGAAAAGCTCTTTATTGTCCAAAGACCACACATCTCAAACTTTATCAAAAAGGCCAACAAAGGAGATGGACATCCCAAAATGTGGTGTTGTGGTATCTCTTCCCATAATCAGGGCCTGTTGGGTAGAGGTGTTGGGTCGTCAAGGTGCTAGGGAGAAAGGGACCATAGCAGGGTTTGCTGCCCAGAAACACTAGTGCAAAGGGCTCAGGGAGTGAGCATGGCCTGACTGCCTTCACTGACCACACTGGCCAGAGTTCGGCATAGCTCCCTATGAAGTGCTTTCCATTGGTAATGGGGTCAGGGAGGGTGTACACTAGGTTTCTCAGTGTTTCTTAGGGCTTGGTAGCTGTGACTTCATTCTCCCCGCTGGACTTCTTTGGCTCTGTAGGATTTCCATGCCCAGCTCTGGGGAGATCTGTCCAGAGCTACTGGGAGTCCCTGGGCCTGGTGAGACTTGACCTGGGATCTTTTGCTTTATGGTGCTGTTGGTATTTGGGCTTGGGGAGACTTCACACAGGTAAGTTGGGTTTTCCTTGTGAGCTGTGGTCAGTCCTGGGGATGCCTCCCTTAGGGAGTCCATGATAGTTAAGTTGCTTCTGCATCATGGCCTGCAGCATCTAGATGGAGTCCACCATCTCCTCGGTCTTTCACAGAGATTTTCCCTCCCTGGGGTCCTGAAGCTGCAGCCTCACAAAGTGGGGAAGTAGCTCAGCATGTTCGCTGTTGCCCATCTCCAGCCAAGTGAGCTCAGGAGGCATCGTGATGCCTGTTAACAGGGTTCCAAGTTCTGTTTGGACAGGTGGTGAAGGAAGTGAGGTCACATCTTAGGGTTCCATGACCAGAGCACCCCTCCACTCCCTGCTCTCCCATGGCCCATCTTCTTTTTTTGTACTAAATAAATCAGTGCCTACTCACTTATTTTATGATATTTATATAAGTATCTAGGAGTCTTTTTATCTATCAACCATCTATTAGTTTCTTACTTTTGTACTACTGGAGCTTGTATTCTCTGTTTTCACAATGTACTACAGATATATCCTTAGGTTTTGTTTTTCTCAGATACACAATAATCACTCCCTAAGTCACAAAATTGGTCAGTTGGCCTCCACCTTGAGATCTTTTTGCCTCAGCTGCCCAGAGTGCTGGGATCACAGTCATTCACCATCTTTCCAGATTCAATGTGCTATTTAGAAACAGCAAAACTAGGAATGTAAGGGCACCTTTATAGAATAGCAGACTTGAAGACATATTACAGCAAAAGATAGAAATCAATTAGAGACCTGTGACCACATGCTCTTGCAGCCTGTCACATAGCTAGCCTTGACTGACTAGGCCCAGGTGTTCCCTCTTAATATTTGGGGCCAACCTGACTGTGTCCAGCTTCTGTTTTAAAAATATGCAGTGATTCCAACTTGCTTCAAGGGCTTCAAGGATGTCATCTTTGGGGAAGACTGACCCAGCCAAGGACACTTTCAACTCTACCTACTCTTCTCAGACCCCCTCCCTCCCAGAATGTTCCTGTACAATTCTGCCTGCCCATATACTACAAAATTCTTCTATTCCATGGTAACTGATCATGTAATAACCTGCTATCAGCGTTGTACATCTGCTTGCAAAACATATTTAAACTGAACTCAAACCTGACTCTGGGCCAGTGATTTGCAACACTGTTTTCCTTTGACCTACTGGCATTACAAATTAAAAGGTGCCTTCTAACCCCTCAGTGCAATGAGTCTTCCATTTGGTTGGATATTGGTTTTCTGCAACAGGAAAAATTTGGCAATATGAGGCACAGGTGACATCTTCACTTTTAAAGCAACATGTGTGCATTGATGTTTTGTGTGTGGTAGGCACAATGTTGAAGGGTCTTTTCCATTTAAGGAGCCATTTGCTCTGAAGATGCCACTCTGGGGATGCACACTTTGTGAGCTGTGAATTTTAGGATGGTTTTTTTTCCTGGGTAAGTCTATCCTCATTTCTATTTAATGCTGAGACTTTCTAAAAAATTTCACAGTAATTTTCTTTAAGAGATGTGAATGTTTCAAATTGTAACTTCTGGGGTATTGGTGGTAGATGCATAACAGATTATCACTTTCAGGTGCACAGATGTGATCAATTATTCTTTCTTAGCTAATGAACTTAATATCTAAGTATAGTATTAAATATAGTGATATACCGTGTTTGTCTGAAAATAAGACCTAACTGGAATGACCTAACTCAAACTATTCCTAGCTGATCATTACCATGCTGATGGCCAGTGTCATGCAGGAGATGATACCTCACTATTCTCTTATTTGATGGCTACTCTGTAATGGCAGAGAAAGCAGAAATAAGGGGATTCCTTTTTCTGCTTAGGTGTGATCTTCAGGAAATCATAGCAGAGTGAGGAGAGACAGCATGTGGTGACGAATGGCAGATAATTGTTATAAAGCCTAGAAAGCATCACCCCAGTGGTGATAAAGAACACACATATATAGCATTTGAAACTTTCTTTGTGCCCACTTGGAATCACTTCTTGCTCTCCTATCATCATTAGACCCTGTACTTTGTGTCCCATGTGGGTAATTTGCATCTTCTAGATGTGAGGAAGCTCTAACCATTCAGTACACAGCTATTTCATTTTTTCATTGTTCAAAGTGCTTAGCCAATCAGTTTAACCATGTTGATGAGAAAGAACTGACACAAAGTGGTTCCTTAACCACTCCCCAATAAAAGAGAGCAGACCTGTGGTGGATTAATGAAAGGGCAAGTAGTAACACCCAGCTGAATTGAGTCAGCATGGTCCTGGGTGCAGAAGGCCCACCTGAGGACTATTGCCAACAGCATAAAAGGAGAACTGGAGGGGAAGATGGTGTGCTGTTGATTCTCCTGGAGAAGCTTGTCACACTGGTTTTCCTGATTTGAACTCAGCTGTTCTCATCATTGGAGGAGCTTGGGTCTTTGCTGTCACTGAGAATAGCTGAGTTTGTTTTCAGGGCAGCTTTGGTCCTTACCTTGAGCATCACTTCCTCTCTCTAGTGCAGATCGCTCAGCCTGCTGGCACAGACCCACCATCCCACTGGCACAGACCTTCTAGCTTCCACCACTGAACTTTGGGCTTTTCTAATGCAGGTCCTTGATACGGACTTGCCTGAGACATTGTTGCCTCTAGGCTCCAGCCGGACACGTGGGGGACATTGTCATGGGATCTAGTTCTTCAGCTGGACTGCAGCAGGATGTTGCCATGGGATCTAGGCCCTCGTGGATTTTGGGGGTTTCTAGTGCATGGACAGATCTCTTGCACTCTTCAGCATTTGATATTTTGGGTGAATGTTATAAAATAATCCTATGAATTATGTGTCCTGTATTAAATCTCTTCCCTTGCAAACCCTGACTCGAAGACCTGTGTAGGAGGAGCAGCACCTCCCCCACATGAGAGAGCCATTCTGTGATGCAGCAGTGGTGAACCACCCCCAAACTTCCGTAAGTCACATATTTGACAAACAGCTAGTAGCCAAACTATATTTTTTAAAAACTCACAGCATTCAACAGAAGAAATAACCCAACAAAAACGTGAACAAAACCACTTGAACAGACGCTTCTCCAGGCATGAGATATGATGAAAAACTATGATGTTTAAATTAAAAGACATATTGTCATTAATCCCTCTGAAAATAATCCTCCTCACTTTCAACACCCTTGTCCCATCATTCTAAACACTTTCTGAAGAAGTTCTAGGGTTTCTCCTTGGTGAGTGTCTGTGGTTATGCTTTCAGGGCTGCCTGGATGTCCTGAATAGATTCAAATCATTTACCATTCCTGGTCATTTTGACTTTGGGAAAGAATCAGAAGTCACGTAACAAAGCTACAGTAATGTTTAAAAGCAGCACAGCACTGACACAAAACAGACATGCAGATCAATGAAACAGAATATAGGATGCAGAAAAAACTCGAAGCACATTCAGACATCTGATCTTTGACAAAAAGACCAAAAGTGTGTGCTGGAGAAAAGATTGTCTCTTAACAAATGGTGCTGGGAAAACTGGTTATCCACATGCAAAGGATTA
>NW_004955408.1:27975336-27984803 GCF_000276665.1 Chinchilla lanigera
TGATGGCAATATAAACTAGTACAACCACTGCAAAAATCAGTATGAAAATTCCTCAAAAAGCTAAAAATAGAAATTCCACTGACCCAGGTATATCACTTCTGGGTAGCTTCCAGGTAAAGAGTACTATATTACAGTGATACATGCACACTCAAGTTTGTAGCAACACAACTCACAATAGCTAAATCTTGGAAACAGTCTATCTGCCCATCAATCAACAAATGGATTTAAAAAATGCATTACATACACACAATGAAGTACTACTTAGCTCTAAGGAAGGATAAATTTCAGTCATTTGTGGAAAAACAGATGCACCTGGACACCATAAAGCAAAGGGAAATAAAGCAGGCACAGAGGTTAAATATTGAATGGTTTCTCTTATGTAATAACCCAAAGTATTAATAATTCAAAGAGGAAAACAAAAGATAGATTGTAGGAAACATGGAGGTAGACATTTTACAAATGACATGGGGCTCTAGGATGGAGGGAGCAAGAAGGAAAGAAAGGGAAAGGGGAAACAAAAAGGATTAAGATACAATGTGTTTATGTTCAAACTCCCTACAACTAATGTATTCATTATGTACTGCAAGCATGTACTAATAGAAAATGTTTTTAAAAAGGAGAGTACATGTTCATTTTCCTCTTGATCTTAAAAGAAAAACATTTAGTCATAACCATTAAGTTTGATGTCGTTTGTGAAATGTCCATTATGAGGATTTGTTTATTAAAGTTTCCTTCCATTCCTAGCTAAGTTTTTTCTTACAAATGAATGTTGGATTTCGTGAAATCCCTTCTCTGCATCAGTGAGAATGATAATGTGTGATTTCTTCTGTACTCTGTTAATGTTGTGGGTTACATGGACTCAATTATTGAACCAGACTCTGGTCAATCACAGTGACAACCTCCACTTAGTCATGCTACACTGTCCATTTTACTTGGTGCTTAGTTTGGTATGTTTATATTTTTGGGATATTTGACACATATGAAAAACATTGATCTGCAATTTTATTTTTCTGTATTTTCTTTGTCTGCTTTTGGAATCGGGATTATGTAAGCTTTATAAAGCAAACTGGAAAATGTTCCTTCTTTTTTTCCTTTCCTGGAAGAGTTCGTATAGAATTATTTCTTCTCTAAATGTTTTATAGGACTTACCAGTGAAATTAACTGGGCTTGGAAATTTCTTTTTTGGAAAGCCTTTAACAACAAATTCAATTTTAACTAGGCCTGGAAATTTCTTTCTTGGAAAGACTTTAACTATAAATTAAATTTTAAAAATAGACAGGGAAATTCAGGTTATCTTTTTTTTCATAGACAACCTTTGGTAATTTATGACTTTCAAAGAATTAGCTTATTTATGCAAATAGAGGTAGTCACAGTATTTATTAACATTTTAATATCTATAGCCTATAATAATGTCCCCTTTTATGATCTTCTTTTCATGAACTTTGTTGTCTTTTAATATTTTTATTCCTTTTATACTTTCTATGCTAATTGTATCATTCATATTTATTCATTCTTGTTTGTGCAAATTCTTCAAGTCATAGGTTTCCTTCTTAACATTATTTGAAGGTTCTGATACATAGTTTTTCAAATCACTTTCCTCATATAATTTAATTTTGGTTAAATTTTTTTATTTCCTCTGACTTAAGAGAGTTTTTTCTCCTTCTAATAAATGAGAGATTTTCTTCTGATCATTCTTTAAATCCTTACTCTTGCTGCATTAAAATTACAAAAATGTTATCTGTACTACATCTACTTTGAGAAATTTAATGGGATTTTATTTTGGTCTAATATATGGCCAAATTTTATATCTTTTCCACAAACACATGTAAAGACTCTTCACTGTTTTCATGATACAAAGTTTTCTATATTTTAATGAGATCTACATTTCTAACTAGTCATATTACTAAGTTCTACTTGGTCTGTCCTTGACTACGAGAGTTGAAATAAAATCCTTTAAAATTGCCATATTTCTGTTTGTGTCTGTTTTATTCTCTGGGAATTTTATGGTTTCCCCTTACACAACACTGATATTCTGTTTAGTTCATCATTGAGACTGCCATTCTGTGCCCTTGTTTCTGTTTGCCAGAAAATGTAAATCCCTCAGTTTTATATGCATGTTTATAAAACATAACAATATTGGTCTGCATTTGTGCTTCAACCTTAACTAATTTTTCCACTCATCAGTGAATATAGTAGTTTCTCATTACTGCTGTGACAAATTATCACAAATTTAATAGCTTAAAACAACACAAATTTATCTTACAGTTCTGAAGGTTCGAAGTCCAGAGTCTCACTGAGCTAAAATACAAGTGCCAATCGGGCCCTCTTCTTTCTGGATGTTCTAAGGACCACTGCCAGTCACAGCACCAAAGGACATAATCTCTAACACCATCATCCCAAATACTGAAATTCTAAAAGATTAAAAAAAAAAACCCTGAAGTCTTAAAATCTTTAAAGATTTTAAATATCTTGAAAATCACAATCTACAAGTATTGAAATCCTAAAAGGTAAAAGCCACAGTTCTCAGGCTACGTGAGATAGGTGAAAAGCTGCACTCTGAAGAAGGAATTAACTACCCAATACAACAGTGTCCAAAACCTCAACTTAAAAATGTGCCATTTGGGGTGGGGATGTAGCTCAGCAGTTGTACATGTGTTTTGCACATATAAGGCCTTGAGTTCTATCTCCAACACACACAAACACACACATACACACACATGTGCACGTATGAGTATAAAATTCCTCTGCATTGGCATTTCTTCCAGCTGATGAAACTTGAAGGGATTTTAGTGTATTAAAGCTGCACTTGGGGCTGAGGATTTAGCTCAGCGGCAAAGCGCCTGCCTGGCAAGCGGAAGGTCGTGAGTTCGGTTCCCGGTACCGGAGAAAAACCAAAACAAAAAAAAAAGCTGCACTTGCCTGAAAAAAGTAAAGAAGTTACAGACCAGTTCAAAAATAAGTGTGCACACAGAATGATAAGAAAATACACATCCACAGTGCTGTTCCACCACCGCTATTGCTCCCACCAAGTTTACGATCTGTTTATGAATGCATGGAATGGATTTGCTCACGCCCAACGTGATAGAGAAGTGTGACACACAAGATAGGAATGTGTAATAGGGAACTAGTGTCATTGTATGTCAAATCATAGAAGTTCAAAAAAAAAAGCAGCACCACATAAAAATGGTTGTGAACATATTCACCAAAGAAAGCCATGCTCTGAAAGAAAAAAAACTGCATCTTAATAAAAGACTTCAAACTATAGTTAATGGTGGTGAAAGTCAACCAGTTCTTATGGGCTACTCCCTGCATTTGCCATTGTCTACTCCTGTAAAATACTTTTTCACACGTTGAATTTTCCTTTTTGTTTCTTTGTGGGGTTTTTTCCTCTTTTAGCTTTCCCTCAGCATTTTAAATAGTAGCATTATTTTTTACAGTTTTCTATGCTCTGTATTTCTTCTTCTCGTCTTTCACAATACCAGACATACAAATTGTGTAGTGATTTCGAGACTTCTAATACATGAATATGTTTTTTGTGAACTTGACTTTCTAAAAGCACATTTTCACAACATTGACTTTCTGTAAACATTTTACATATACATGAAAACATTAAAGCTTTCTCGATAAATAAAAAAAACTCCTCTCTGTACGTCTGTATTTGCAAAGCAAAATTTCTCTAGGTCTCAGTTCACTGAACAGCTGCATATGCAGTAATGACTAATCCCAAGCTGATGTGTGGTCCATCTCATCCAAAGACCTTGATTATCTATCATGGTATTTTGGATGATCACAGTTATAATGCTAGGTACACACAATTACCACCCATAGTGACATGACTTCCTGTTATTTCTTTATGAATATGGTCTGTCTGCCCATAACTGCTTCAGTCGTGAGACTGTCAATAACCTCAGTGTTTATGCTTATAAAAGTACATGTGTTCTTATTGCATAATTTATTATGCAAAATTGCCTATTAAGTATTCTGTAGTGTTATTTCTCAAATAAATTCCCCTTTCGAAATGTAAATAAATGTCTTTTTTAAAGTATTACATTATTTTTTCTACAATTACACTTTTGGGGATTTTGATATTTTGAGATATTAGACTCTCAAGATTTTCTGCCTTTGGGGATGTCAGCACTTAGGATTATTATGTCTTTGGGGATTGTGGCCCAAATCTTTAGGGGACAATCTATTTCCTTGCCTTTTCCAGCCTTGAGAGACTGTATGCATTTCTCACTTTCTAGTCCCCTCCTCTGGCTTAAAAACCACCAATGGCATGTTGTATTCCTCAGATTACATCATTCTGACCTCCTCCTGTAGAGTCAAATTTCTCTCTGCCTCTTTAGAGAGTCCTTGTGATTACGTCAATCCCATCCAAATAATCCAGGATTATCTCCTATTTTAAGATTAGCTGATTAGCAACCTCAATTCCACCTGTAACCCTTGCTATGTAACATAATATAACATGCTCACAGTTTCTGGGAATTAAAACATGAGTATCTTTGGGATGAAGGACAGGAATGCATTATTTTTCCTTCCACAGTGACTTTAGCCCTTTTATCTTTAGCAGTATGACCAATACTTTGGTTTGAGTTCTGATGAATAATTGTGTTTTCTTTGTTTTGTGTTCAGTTTTTCTTATTTTTTCCATAGATATTTCTTTTGACATTTAGGAGGGATTGCATTTTATTCTAGTGACTAACTGGAATAAAATAATTTTAAATAATCCATTCAACTCACTTGCTACAAAGTCAGCGAGCTTCTCATAAAAGTATCCTAAAAGCAGAAAACAGAACCTTTCCAGCAACTTGATATAGAACTTCCAGCCTCCAGAACTATGAGAAATAAATTCTGTTTGTTACAACTTTTTAAAAAGTGGACTGTCTAATGTATATATACAAGTAACCCAACATGGCAGATTAAATTCCCATTCTCACATTTTCATCCCCTGAAATCATATCATGCATCTACCTTCTTGCCATGGCAGAATGGGTGGTGAGTTGTTGTACTTCCCTAACCTTTGACTTTGGATTTTACCTAGCAATTTGCCTCAGTTAGTGGGCCGTTGGTGGACATGCTATGATCAAGACTATTAAATTTGCTTCTCTAGTTCAGTTAACCAGCTTGAATGTTGCTTTTCATTATGGAGCAGACCATCAATCCCAGCCACACTGAAGGCATAAAATCAATAAATACATGTTTACTGTTTGAGCATATTTGTTACACAGCAAAAGCTGATGACCCTTCCAACTTCTTCACTTCTCTGAACCCAACCAAAGTTGAGGGACTTTTTTTCACAATTCTCTTTACCCAATTTTCTTACTTTCATATCTTTTTTCAATGAGAAGATATAGCTTTTTCCCTTCAAAGTGATTCTTCCTACTTCAGGAAGTTTATTTTTTAATTCTATACTTCAGTGAGTTCTCTGCTTTGGCTACCTCCTTTTGCACAGCTCCTGTGTGCTCTTGGCAGGTCTTACCCAGTATTCTTCAGTCTGTCTCCTCACTTCACTGAACAAGGAATCTGAATTTGTTTTCAGTTCTACTTATTGCTTTGGATGCTATACAGGATGAGAAGGGGTGCATATCAAGTCTGCACATCCACTTTCAAATGGAAGTCTGCCTTGCTTCTAGAATGTGAAGTAGCACAGAGTCTGAACAACATGCTACCATGGAATCAGACAGACCTGGATTAAATTCTAGGTCCATGTCTTCATCAATTTCACACTGCTGGGACAAAACACCCAATGCTCATGGCTTAAAAAGAAGCAGGGGTTTATTTTGGCACACAGTTTTTAGAGGATGCAGCCCATAGTGAGCTAGCCCCAAGGCAGGATGGAATGGTGGAAGGGCCTGACAGAAGAAAGCTGTTCATATCAGGCCAGCCAGAAAGAAGAGAGAACAAAGGGAGAAGCTGAAGAGGGAGCTATACCCTTCCAAATCATGCCCCCCAGTGGCCAGCCTCTTCCAACCACACCCCACCTCTTACCCGCACTTCAGCGCTGAATTCTTCAGCGCCATATTGATGAGTATAGCACTCCTAGGATTCAGTCACCTTCCAAAATCCAGCCTCTGAGCACATAAGCATTGTAGGAGCACACTTTCAATCTAAACGCTAACAGTCTGCAGCTAATTTTTGTGAGGACTTGAAAGATTACATTGACTTATCTGCACTTCAGCTTTCTTAATCCATAAAGAGAATCCAAAACCTTTATCACAGAGTTAATGGAAAGAACATTCCAAGAAAACTGAGGCTAAGAGATAGACAGCATCAAACTCTGCGAGTAGTAGGCACAACAAAAAATGAGAATGTAATTATGATATTTCCTTCATCTTTCCATTAAGTAACTTTTTCCTTCTACTTAGAGATGGTCATCAGATCGAAGAAAATTTTAGCAGCTCTCTTTGGTGACTACAATAAGGAAGATGGTCTTAGGATGAAGTTGGCACAGCAGAGAGATAACACAGATGGAAAAAAAAAAAAAAGCCCTAACATCTGAATCAAACCAATGCAGAAGTCCCTCCAGCCTTTGCACTGCCAGGTTGCTTAAGCCAATTAACCTTTTATTTAAATTGGTTATTCCCATTTGAATTGTATTTTCTATTACTTTAAACTTAACAGACTCTACCACACTGTGAGGTACAGACTATCTATATTAGCAATTCTCTGTTACATAATGATACATCCGAGACTAGGAACCTTTATAAAGAAAAGAAGTTTGCTTTACTCAGTGTTCTGGATGTTTGAGGGCATGATGTCAGCACCATCTCAGCTTTGATAAGCATGACTCAGAAGGACGGTTGTGGGAGCCAGAGACCATATCACAAGACAGAAATCCAAAGAGGTTGGGAAGTAGCTAGGCTTTTTCCTTTTTTCATCAACCTTTCTTGAAAACTAACTTGGGCATCCACGAGAGCTACATCCCAAGGTCACTCCCCCAGTGACTAAAGGACCTTCCACTAGGTTCCACTTCTTGAAAGTCCAGTACCTCAACACTGCCACACAGAAGATCAACCCTCTAGCACACGAAGTCTTGGGGACAAACCACATCCAAACCACAGAAGCATTCCTGCAACTCTCATCTCCTTCGTCAGCACACATTCTTGAGTAAATATCATGTGACCCTGCTGGGTTTTAGAATAAAAAATTATTAGTCAGGGCTGGGGATAGAGTTCAGAGCTAGAATGCCTGCTGAACATGCACAATCCCCCTACTTTAAAAAGGGGAAAAAATTGTAACTCAATGTCCCTTTTATGATTCTGCTTCTCCAAAGACTGGGGCATTTCATTCATTCCATGAATATGGATTAATAATAAAAGCTAACCAATATCTGTTATTATGACATGCCAATCTTTTCCTAAGCTTTTAGCTGCATTCCTTCATCTACTCCTCACAACATCTTTGCTTCTACATGCAGAGAGTGAAACTAACACATAGCCATTTGGGCTACTTAGTTAGAGACCAACAAAGTGGAGGATCTAAGAGTCAAACATAGATTACTCTGATTCCAAAATCAAATTTTTAAACATTATTTAAAATATCAGAAGCACTTATTGGCCATCACCTATGTGTCATTAACCAGAGCTACAGGGAGGAGTCAGACAGCTTTTTTTTCATGAGTTGCACATTGACAGGTGGAATAAATAAATATGTACACAGATAATTTCTGCATAGTGGGGCATGCAGGAACATGGCCTAAGGAAGTCATTTGTAACTAATTCAGGAAAAGTTTGTTAATTGTGCAATGAAGCCAGAACTCTATGCTGAACTTAATAGGCAGTCAATAAAATATATTTAGTAAACAATGATGTGATCAGATGAGGTCTTTAAACTGGTTGTGACTATAACATGGAAAATGGCCGAATAGAATGAGACTAGAGTTCAGTAGATCTGAGAGTAAAGTGTGCAATAACCCACGTGAGATATGACCTATGCATGGCCTGGCTAGAAACGTGCCAATATCTTACCCAGAGAGAGCAAAAGAAAGAGAAGGAGCGGAAAGTGTTTCTCCCACATTGCCCTCCAAACACGTATTCAGCCCAGTGGAATCTGCAGATGTCAGTAACACCATACATTAGCAAAGTGCCCCATTACACAAGATCCATGGCCCTCTGGCCAAGAATAAGCACCATGATTTTCAGTGCCTTACTGGATTTCCCAGCAAGTGCTTACAACAATTGGCTAACCTCTTGTTCCTAATGAGCACTAAACTGAGGTAAAAGGTCACCGATTTTATTCTTAAAATTCTTAAAAAGTCATCATTGAAGGACTTTGCTTGAGTGGCAAGGTTGGATTCACCAGCTGGATCTGCAGTGTCCTGCAAGCTCTGGCCACAGGGCACAAGCCATCACTGCCATCTCAGAGTACCTAATGGAACAGAAAGAAAAGAAACATCTCGTTGAAGGCCCACCATGCCTGGGGCTTCACTCAGCACTGTCTATTTGAGAGGACACATAATCCTCTCCTGTGGAGGTCCTCTAGTTTGAAGCTCAGTCTGCCTTTCTCTCTGGAGGTCAAGTCTCTTAACCTCTCCATTCTTCAATTTCTCATCTGTAAAATGCGAGGTTTAGCAGATCCTACATACTTGAATTGTTGCAAGTTGATATATAGAGAGAGCTTAACATAGATCCTGGAATATAGGAAGGGCTCTATCTCTTTGAGAATTAACCATAGTCACTGTCTTTTTAAATCCTGGCACCACTGCCCTCACTGGGAGACCAAGATTCTCATCATTTTCTGGGAGATGAAGACACTGAAGCTCAGAGTGATAAGATGGCTGTAGCCAGGGATTGGATGGAAGAATTGAATTCAACCCAACTGTGGCAGAGTGCAGCTAGTCTCTCTACTGTACTCTTTCACCTCCAACTTATAGGCACAGTGCCCACATTCAAGATTCAGGATGCAGGTGAATAATATCCACAAGGAGAAACTCAAAAGGGCCATCACCATAGGATGATACAGACAAGATGCCAACAACCATATATACACAATAGTCTGATCAAATTCTTGGTCTCAGAAAGACAATATTCTATCTGTCACTCCCACCACTGACTTGCCCACTATACCCACCCAGCTATCCACATATTCATTCCCTCACCCATCGGGAAATATTTACGCAGATCATGCCATTTGCAAAATACCTATGTTCCTTTCCAAATTTTTCATTATGATGCTTCCCAGGGAAGAAGAGGATCCCAGAAAACAGCGTAGTGAAAAATTTGGAAAGGAACATAGGATGGTAACTGGTTGTCTCAGACTGAGGGAAATGTGCCTTTGTCAGGTATTAGGAAGATATGGGGCAAGAGATTGGGTATTTTGGTTATCAGTCATCATGAGACAGGAAGTAGGTGAAATTGGGGAAAGGAGGGACTTCCTCTAGAACACAAAGGAGTGCATACAGAGGCCAAGCTGAGATTCTGATGGTGAGATAAACTCTTGGTTTTTTTTTTTTTTTTTTTTTTTTTTCT
>NW_004955408.1:27984903-27991767 GCF_000276665.1 Chinchilla lanigera
CGCTTGCCAGGCAGGCGCTTTTGCCGCTGAGCTAAATCCCCAGCCCCAACTCTTGGTTTATGAGACACCATTGGGCCAAATAATCTTTCTCTCCTATTTATATAAACTCTCCAAGAATTTAGGGGAGTTCTAAAGAACACACAAAATGATACTGAATTCTTTCTAACAAAGATTCCATGTTTAATAGAGGATGCATGGAAGCTTGCACACATATGGCATGTCTGGACAGAATAGAGTCCCTGAGGTATTTCACTATAGAAGGTAGAGGTTCTGTGTAGCAACTACAACTGAGCATTAGCACTTGGGAAAAGTGTTTTCTCCACCATTCCTTTCTTCATTCTGCATCTGGATAAAATAGTACAAGACCAGCTGTGGAGATGCATGTCTCAGGTAGACATGGCCTTGAGGTAATGAATCCTCAGAGATACAATAGTGGGACCTCATTAACCATAAAGTTACAGAGCCCAGGTTGTAGAAGCCAAGCAGAGATAATTGTGTTTGGCATTTTGATGATGGCTACCACACTTGCCTCTTTAATTAGACTGAATTGACAGCTTCTATAGATACTTGGGCTTTAGAACCCACGGACTATGAAGACATATTACAGTGTAATTCTGGTGGTAAAATGAGGAAGTAGATGCAGAAATGCCTAATATAGATCCCTGACAAATAAAAGCACTAATACACTTCAGCTCTCTCACCCTTCTTCAAACTACTTCATTTTCTCTGAAACTAAAACTTCTTTTCTAATTGCCCTTGACTTCAAATGTCACATTCTTTAGCCCTATCCCATTACTAATCCATTCCTGCCTAGTTCCTCCTACATTCCTTTTGTTCATGTTAAAGATGACTTTTCTTCTCACCTATGTAAGTCTTATTGCCCTCCTACACTGATTAATTCAGTTAGACTGAAAAACAGGACTAGCTCTTCCTCCCTAAAACTCTAATTAATCAATCATTCAGAACCTGAGTGATTTGGAGCACTGGTATTTAGTGGAAAGAACAGCAGAGTTGTATCAGTCCTGAGATATGGCATTTAACAGCAGAAAAGCCTAAAGCAAATATTTTTATTTTATTCAAGACTCAGTTTGTTCAACCACAGTACTGTAACTTATAAGGAAGGTGAAAAGACTGAAAGCAACCTCAGAGAAACCTTTGGCACAAAGCCTGATCTACACAAGGTAACATGAAGTTTCTGGGCTGACAGATCTGACTCTGAGTTTGTTTTTACGTATTAAAATAAACAGAATAGTCCATAAAACAAAAACAGAATACACATTCTTGTCAAGCTTACATGGAAATTTCACCACAAAACACACCCTAAGCACAGTCAGTAGAAACATACAAAGAATGTTCTTAGACCTCAGTTGAATTAAAGTCATAACAAAAAGCTCCTGCAACTTCTTTTAAATTAAAGAGCAATTCTCTAAATATTTCATGGATCAAAGATGAAGTTAAAATTAAAAAATATTCTAAATGAAAATGTAAACATCAAAATATGTAAATTAAAGCAAAATGGATATTTGAGAGAAATTAGTAATATTTAAAATCAACAGCCTAGACTTCCATCTTAGGAAACTAGAAAGCAAGAGTAATTAAAGCCTCAAACCAAAGGAGAAAGCAATAATGAAAAAATTACAGCACAAATTAATAAAATTGAAAACATAAAAATAGAAATAAAATCAAAATCTAGCTCTTTGGAAGAATCAACAAAATTGATTAAGTCCAAAAAAGGAGAGAAAAGAACATCAGAAATGGTGGGAGGAGTCTTTGCAATTAATTCCATGGAAATTAAAAGGATAATGTACAATATGAAAAACTATGTCCCAAACTTCCTTAGTGTAGACAAAAGGAAAGGCAGGTCCTAGAAAGGTATAAACTACCAAGTTCACACAAGGAGAAAGATACTACCTGATCTACCTGATACTACCTCTGCATCTGTACAAACCAATAATTAATAAGCTTTTAAAAAAAGAAAGCACCAGATCCATAGAGTTTCACAAATAAATTCTACCAAACTTAAAAAAACTAGTTCCAATTTCCTATAACATCTTTCAGTAAACAAAAACAGAGGAAACAATTCCTAATATATTCTATGAGGCCAGCATTACTTTAATACCAAAAACCAGGTAAAGATATTGTAGAAAGGGAAAACTTTAGGCCAATATCTTTCATGAGCACAGGCATAAAATTCTTCAACAAAATATTAGCAAATCAAATCCAACAGCATTTTGAAATGTTTTACATGGTGCCTACATAGGATTTATTCCAGAGATGCAAAGCTGTTTCAACAATGAACTACCTATCGATGTAATGAACCATATCAACAGACTAAAGAAGGAAAATCAATGCTGATATCACTAAATGCACTAGAGGCATTTTATAAAATCTACCAGGCATTCACAACTTTGAAAACCCTTACAAATCAGGCATAGAGGAGAACTTTCTCAACCTGAAAAAGGATATTTACAAAAATTGTAAATTGCATCACATTTAATCATGAGAGAAGAGATGTTTTCTCCCTAAAATAAGGAATAAAGAAAAGATTTTTCATCACACCTATTCAGTCTCCTACTGGAAATCCTAGTTAATGCAGTAATGCCAGGAAAGCCAGTAGAAGGCATCCGGACAGAAAAGAAACAAAATTGTTTGTTTTCACAGATTGCTTATGTAACAAATCTCAAAACATTTACCAAAAAACTCCTAAAACTAGTGCTAGCATACAATAAGATTGCAAGATAAAGATTAACATTAAAAAGTCAATTGCTTTCCTACACACCAACAATTAACAATTAAAATTTCAAATTTTTAATCATTTACAGTAATACCACAAAATGAAATACTTATAAACTTCACAAAATATGTACAGGATCCATATGTGAAAAGTTACAAGGCAATGATGAAAAGTATCAATTATATAAATAAGTGAGGAGATATTCAGTCTGTATCCAGACATTTAAAGACTCAATATTGTGAAGAGGTGGATTTTTTCCAATTTGGTCAATGTATTTAATGTAATCAAAATTATAATCACAGTAGGCAATCCTATAGGTATGGATAAAATGATGTTAATACAAGAGCCTCCAATAAATAAAACAAGTTTGAAAAGGAGGGAAGTTGAACTATTCATACTCCCCACTTAGCATAAAGATAATATAAATAAGACAGTGTCATATTGGTAAAGAGTAGACACAAATTAATGGAGAGAATAAAGAACAAAGAAATAAAAACAGTGGGTCAGGGATATACCTTAGGAGCACAGTGCCTGCCTGGCAAGCACAAGGTCCTGAGTTCAATTCCCGGTACTCAGAAAGAAAAGAAATAGAAACAATAAAGGAAGTTGACTAATCTTTGACAAAGGAACAAAAACAAATTTGTTTCATTCTTTTGACAGCTAGCATTGGAACAATTGGATGTACAGATGTAAAATAAATAAATAAATCCAGAACCAAAACTTACATCTTTCAAAAAAATTAACTCAAAATGGATTATATATACCTAAGAGTAAAAAGTAAAACTATAAAAAGATCTAGAAGAAAATATAAGAGAAAAGTGATATACCATTGGGTTTGCAGTGCATTTTTAGATGCAACATCAAAAGCACACTCCCTGAAAGAAAATATTGATAAATTGGACTTTATTAAAATTTAAAACTTTTGTTCTAGGAAGGACAGTAGTAAGACAATGAAAGGACAATTATATATCCACTAAAGAATTTGTTTCCAAAAATACAAGAGGAACACTTGCAGCTCAAAAATAAGAAAATAAGCCAGTTTTTAGATAAGCAAAAGATATGAAGAGATACTTCACCAAAAAAGATATACAGATAATGAGCATATGAAAAGTGATCAATATCATCTATTGCTATGGAATTTAAAGTTAAAACAACATAAGATCCCACTATAAACCTACCAGAATGACTAAAAAAGGAAAATTTTAAAAAATGAATACCGTTCCTGGTGAGGAAGTCTCACGCATTGGTGGTGAGAATGAAAATAGTACAGCCACTTTGGAGGCCAGTTTGGTGAATTTTTACAAAATAAACCAGTTCACCATATCATCCAGCCATTTTACTCATATACTCAACCAACTGATTTAAAAATACATGTGCAAAAAAGCGCATGTAAATATTTATAGCCTTTTTTAAATAACCACCCAAAACTGGAAGCCACCATGATGCCCTTCAACAGGTGAATGGCTAAACCATACTACATCCATACAATGAAATATTACTGAGCAATAGAAAGGGAAGTTGACACAAAAAGACATGGATGAATCTTAAGTGCATATTGCTAATTGAAAGAAGCTAGTCTAACAATGCTACCTACCACATGAATCCATTCGTATGACAATCTGTAAGGCAAACTATATGGACAGTAAGCAGATCTGTGGTTGCCAGGGAAAAAGGCATGGAAAATAGGCAAAGCACAAGGGTGTATTGTTAGACCACTGAAACTGTTCTGTTTGCCACAGTAATGCTAGATATATGCTACATATTTCTCAAGTCCTACCAAGCTTTCTTTACAGCAAGAAGTGTGTACGTTAATGTATAAATTTCCTTAAAAAATCGTTTAGGAGGTCTGGCAATCCCAGAGTGCAATACAGATTGCAGCAAATAAATTTAATTGTATTAAAGATGTATGAAACAACTTCTGGGAAGAGAGTAAAGGGATGAATGTCTTACCCAAGTAACTCTAGAAATTGTGGAGTTTAAGGCTAAAACCAAAAGGAAGATTAAAAGCAAAAGGAAATGTACATAAACACAGTAAACCCTGATAAAGTTGACTCCTTTTGCATTACGAGCTAATTCTGAAACCTCTATACATGTGTACTGGAATTGAACAATTAACTTTCATTAAATAAATGGAATACAGTAGGAGCCAGGTTCCTGTCTGAGGAGTAGAACTCACAGATAAGCAAGGGGAGGTGGTTAGGATGGCCCGTTTAGGAATGGATTCCAATTGGAGACTTCAGCAAGAATTCATGTTTTGACAGGTGTGGTGACACATGCCTGCAATCCCAGCACTCTGAAAGCTGAGGCAAGAGAATTGCCATGAGTTTGAGGCCAACTTGGGGTTACATAATGAGGTCAAGGCCAGCCTGGACTACCCAGTGAGACTCTGTCTCAAAAACAAAAAGAATTCATGTTTAGCTTATTCTAGATTTAAGTGGTTACATATTTAGTTTATCAGATATAAGAATACTTAGCTATATACACAGGTTAAGATATACATGTATTTCTCAGATCTGCCAGCTAAGAAAGCCCAGAAGTGATGATATTCCAAGAGCAATGAATACATCCAATGCCCAGACCTTGGTTTCTAAGGCCACTCTCAATAAAAGGAACTGGGGTTCTCTGGAGAAGTGGCATATTCAAGGACTAGTATAGGAAATATACAAGATGAACCTAGAGCATCTTATAGTGCTAGAAAGTAAGGAAGTGCAGGGGGGAAAAAAAAAATGATAGAGGTATATCAAAGGGAACCAGGAGTCAGCCAGTAGATTCCAAGCTTGGCAATTTGAACAAAAAATAGTATCAGATTATTACTCAAATAAAACATAAATACCCATGATCCATGCTGATTTAAATCAATAATTGGATAAACAAACATAAAAAACACAGCTCCCATGCAGAAGAATTCAAAATAATTCACACAGATAGCCCCACTCTTTAAGTATAAACTACACATAATGATGATCCTCAGAAGAGTGCAGCATGGAAAGGAGGAAGAGTAATTTTTCAGAGAAGACTACGTCAGCCAGGTGATCAGGTAACAAGTCATATCGATATTCTATACTTTATATGGTGTGATAAAAATGGAACTTGACTTCTATAATCCTCTTCCCCATACCCCATAACCTCAGTCTAATTATAATAAAACCAGACAAATCCCAGTTGAGAGACAGTCTACAAAATGCCTGACCAGTTGCTCAAACCTGTCAGGTCACTGAAAACAAAAGAATGAGAAACTGTCACAGCCAATAGGAGCCTAAGGAGACATGACGACTGGGTGGAATGTGGTATTCTGGATGGGATCCTGGAATAGAAAAGGATGTTGAGAAGGAAAAAAAAAAAAAAAAGAAATCTAAATAAACCACAGATTTTACTTAACAAGAATACACCAATATTTGTACATTAATTGCAACCATGGTTATGTGACATGTTAACAATACGGGAACTGGGTGTAGGATATATGAACACTTTATATCAACTGCAATTTTCTGTAAATCTAAAACTATTCTAAAATAATTTTTCAAAAGTGAGTTGCCAGTACTTCATTCTCTACCAACCACAGCTCTTTCCTCCACTGCTCCTCCCCTCTTCCTCCATATCCTCCCTTCCTTATTTCCATCTCCTCCTCTACTGGATTTAGAATCTCTATCAGAAGCACATCTGTAGTTGAATAATAATTAAAAGGAAAGTCAAGCTTACTGCTAAAACGTCCTGGTTCATTACTGTGAAGTTTGAGGGACTTGGAGCAGAAGTTGTATGACATGCAACCCTAATCCTGCCAAAACCCTTGGCAATTTGTAGGAACTACTTCTCTCAGAAGAGGTCCCAAAGACCCTCCCCCATACAGAACTGTGTTTGAAATAGTTTAACAACCTCTATTTAGCTACCTCTGGCTACAACTGATTACTTGTCATTGCATTAGTTTGTTCTCTGTTGCTATCACAAAATATCTGAATTAAGTACTTTATAAAGAAAAGAGATCAGCTGAGGATGTACCTCAGTGGTAGAGCACTTGCTTACAGTGCACAATGAAGAAAGAGAAAGAAAGAAAGAGAGAGAGAAAGAAAGAAAGAAAGAAAGAAAGAAAGAAAGAAAGAAAGAAAGAAAGAGAAAGAGAGAGAGAAAGAAAG
>NW_004955408.1:27991867-27994015 GCF_000276665.1 Chinchilla lanigera
AAAGAAAGAAAGAAAGAAAGAAAGAAAGAAAGAAAGAAAGAAAGAAAGAAAAGAGGTAAGGAGAGGAGAGAAGAACAGAAAAAGGAAGGGCAAGGCTCACTCTGCTCTTTTTGTATGAATGACCCCTTTTGAGGGCCCAGCCCCAGTGACCCGGTCAACTTTCACTGGCTCCCAGCTACTTAAAGGTTCTATAACCTCTCGGCATCCCCACACTGAGAACCAGCATGTGGACACACTCAGGTCTGATCTGATCTGATTTGATCTTATCTATTCTCCCTGATTAGCTTCTGGCTGCAATGATTCCTCTGTGTTTGACTCATCCTTCTAGTTTCCTATAGATTATAGAATCTGTTGTTTCACACTTAGATTTATTCTTCCTCTTAGAACAACAGAAAAAACAGGTAAGGAAGCCTGTCTTTTCCTTTATGACCTCCCTAAGTGATTTTATTCTCAAACCTTGCATTTATTACCTGAAGCCATCATTGATATTCCCTGGAAATGTCTAAAATGAGCCAATGAGAGCATTAAACATAAAAATACCTATGTCAGTGATGAGGAAAATGGACTTTGAAAACCTCCCAAAAGGTTACATCAAAGAACAAATGCAGAAATGTTTTTCAGTTTCAGAATAATCTGGAGTGATTTGTGTCACCAGCACACACCGAGCTGTGTAAGCGGCCCTGACACTTTTTAGTTATAACAGCCCAGCTAGAGAGTAAGTGAGAACCCAACAGGGGAAACAGCAGACACAACTCTTGCTATGTTTAATGGCACCCAGCGTTTGGAGAGAATTCTTGCTGTGGTTTGTTCAGGGCCCAGGTCTGAGAAGTCCCTGGGGTCCTGAGCTTTACAAAAGCATCCAAGAATGTTAAGACCTGAGGAGGAAGAGGCACTGGATCTGAAATATATCAAAACAACTACAAAACTGAGATTAAGAATAATTTCACAAACAGTACATAGAAGTCCTTTATTGCAGTAAAATATGTATACCTAAATATTTAAAAGAAGCATGGGAAAATTTAATAGTTTTGATCTGATATGCATTGGAGCATCAGAAAGAAGAGTAGATGGAAGTCTTTCAAGTTCTTAGAGCAATTCCCCAAGGACCTTAAACAGCTGTTACAGGTGACCCCCAACCTGGTAGGAGCGTGTACTGGGCTTTGGAGCTGGGCTGCCTGTGTCCCTGCTCTGCACTGGCCAGCTGAACATTTGCAAGCTAGTTCCCAAGTGCTCCCAGTCTCAGCCAAACCACACATTGGCGATGAAGCCAGAGGCGTTCAGAGAGGAGCTCACACACATTAGGTGCTCTCTACTGTGCTTTCTTTCAAGGACACGCCCAAGCCGCACCCCAGCCTCCCAGCCCCCAGCCTCATCCATCCCTCTCTACCCACCGCCCTGCCCCCATCGGCAAAGCACTGCAACCAGTCTCCTCGTGCTTCACACTCAGTTCAGCCGTGTTTCTAAGAAACGTTTCATTTCAGCCTCACATATGGTATCCATAAACAAGCTTTTCGCAGAAACCGAGAAATGTGCACAGCGATGTGTAAGGGCTCCCTTCCCCAAACTTGGTTGGCTCTACCCAAAGCTTGTTCCTCTCCCCAGAGCCACCAGAGAGATGCATAATCCTTGTATGCGGCCCAGGCTGAAGGCTGGGGGCTCACCTTCCTGACTAGGAAGTCTGCACAGATTTGTCTATTTGAGTTTCTTTCTCCCTTTCTTTCTTTCTTTCTTTCTTTCTTTCTTTCTTTCTTTCTTTCTTTCTTTCAATTATTTATTTAGGTGAGTGAGTGCTTTTTCACATTATACTGCTTTTTAAGTAAAAATTATGTTCTCCAGATTGTTTTGTAACTTTCTTTTTACTTCCTAACACATCATGAAAACTCTTCACTAGCACTGCATTTAAATCTGCCCTTCTTTTTAACTACTACAGACTATGGATATTTGGGGGGATTGGAAAACCCCAACGTTAGTGACTTAGTGAGACCATGTTTCAAAATAAAAAAAATTTTTAAAGATCTAATGCTATAGCTCAGTGCAAAGGCTCTGGATTCAATCTCCAGTACCATCAAAACAAATGAAACAGCACAAAAGGAGGAAAGAAAGAAGGAACTAGGAAGGAAAGAGGAAAGAAAGAAAGAAAGAAAGAAA
>NW_004955408.1:27994262-28013526 GCF_000276665.1 Chinchilla lanigera
AAGAGATCCAAAAACCTATCTCAGTCAAGTTCCTTCTCACCTTTCCTTGTTTCTCCCCCACCTCTACCCCAACAGCAAGCACAGGGAGATTCTTTGTCCCCACAAAGTTCTATCTGCCTAAAATCTGGACCCACCAAAAAAAAAAAAAAAGAAAGAAAAGAAAAAGATACAGCTGTTTCCGGTCCTCTCCCTGAGCTTTTGTGAACTAAAATGGTATCACAGAAAGGAAGACTAAAGTCTATCCACACATCCGGCAGACTTTGGCACGCAGTACTGTCTTCTATTTCAGTCCCATAAAGAATCGCTTACAATCCGCTATGTGTTCTGTGGGCCAAACATACTTTGTCCCAGGCCATTCTGTGATCACCAAGTAGATTGAGTTGCTCAAAAAATCATTCACCATTCCCCTAAAAATTGTCTACATTCCCCACTTTCCTCCTCCCTTATAGAAAAAAGAGGTAATAAGTTTCTGAATAATATTGCACTGGAGGGTAAGTTACACTGTGTGATTGCCTCCCTGTGCATTAATAAATTTGTATGCCTCTTCTCCAGTTTAATCTGTCTTTCTCAGTGAATTCCACTGGACCCTCAAAGGACAGAGGAGAAATTTCCTTTGGCTTCTACAGCATGCCATGTTTTAGTTGTTCGTTCCCTATTACTTAGGTTGGACCCGCAGTGACTTGTACAGATGTGACTGCCAGGAACATCCCTTCCACCTTCACACTCTGAATGCATAGGTAAGGAGATAGGTAAATTCAAGAAAGCGCAATTGCTGGGTCACATTGTGTGCATGTGTTAAAATTTGGCTTCCCCTGTCACGCTGTTCCTTCCACTTAGCCATATCAATTTACACTGCTGTGAACGGGGCAGGAAAACGTGTTTCTTGTCTCCAACCCAGAAGTTCTGCTATTGGACAGAGCTTCATCCAAGTGCAACATTCTACATTTCACAGTCCCGGGAGCAAGCGAATAGGCTTTCGTTCCAATACTGATGCCAACAGATGCTTTCTAAAAGTAACATTACAATTTGCTTTTGCTTCCAAAACATTATGACCAGGCTTTTTAAACAAAAGCCAAAACCATCATTTTTTTGCCCTTGGTCCTTTGTAATAGTGGATCCTCTCTAATCCTCTTATGCCAGTCAAGAACATGCTGTTTTACGACAACCCCCACCATCAAACTGGTAAAAACCCACAGCTGTTTTGGCAGAATTATCAAGGGGTACCCACACACACACTTAACAGCAAGCAGCAGTGTGCATTTAAAAGCATCCTAGAAATGGGATTGACCATTATCTTAATTACAGGCAACATGTTTATAATGCTAAATACATTGACCTAAAAACTCAGTCTCCACTTGGCGTGCATGTGGATAGATAATCTGGGAACACATTTGTGACATTTGCTTGACATTCTCTCTCTCCCATGTGAAAGAGTGCAGCACTATCCAGGGACATCGATATGACAAAGAGCCCTAGTTTGACATTTGAATACTATTTCAATTATTTTCCTGAAATTTTGGCAGTGATGGGGAAATCTAACAGCAGAAATCTGCCCTTATAATTTCAGTGGTGTCAACCTCATGCTGCATTAGGCACCTACCTAAACATTTCATAAAGTTTTTAATTCACTCATTCATATCAATACTATTTACTTGAAGCCTACTGTGTACCAACATACTATGGGCATTGGGAATGTTGTGTTGGAAAGGACATACTGTGCCCTCCAAGGGCTGCCACAGTCACAGGAGAAACAGAACCCAAACTGCATACAGACCCAAAGAGACAGGAACCAGGGCAGCTGGACTATGCAGAAAGGGGCTGGAAAGGAGTTCAGGGAGTCTCACTCCTGAGGTGAGTCTCGAACAGATAAGGGTGGCAAGGAGGGAGCATGTCCCAAATGGAAAAAGAAAAGCAGAGGGTTGTCACCAGCATGTACTTGAGAAAATAAACAAGCTGCTATGTTGGAGTAAGAATGTGGAAAGAGAAGGGCTCCGCTCCACCCAAGATTATCACGTGACCATCTAGTTACCATTCCAAGTACAGTGAACAGGGACTCCTACAGAGAGTAGAGCCCACTCCAAAGCAACTCATTTGACAACCTATGGGTCAAACCTTCATCTCAACATCATGGTGTTTTTTTAGCTTAGTTTTTATTTTCTAGAAAAAAAGTAAAACAAAATTTCCTAACAAAATAATAGGAAAAAACAATGGTTAACACATTGCATACTATTTTCTTTAAAGTAGTTACTCAGAGTACAAGATATGGCCATAAAAAACTCTCCAAATGATGTTAGCACAAACCTTTCTTTTCAATGAACTAACAGAAACTAGTAGTATAACTATCACATTTTCTTTTCCTTTTCCCTTCCTTCCTTTCCCTTTTTCCCCATCCTAATTCCTTTTTCCTTTTGAACAACTTTTTCTCATCTCACAATATCTGTTGTACGTTTTGAACCTTATGTACTCTCTAAATTTTCTCACACCAGGGAAACAATACAATGTTTGGAGTACTACACAGCCATAAAGAAGGATAAACTTGAGGCTTTTATGGGTAAATGGATGCAACCTGAGACCATACTCATAAGTAAAATAAATCAAACTCACATGTCTATATCACATTCTATACCCAGAAAATTGGTCCAGCACCCATTCCACAGCTCCATATTTGCAGATACCTCAGCTCCTAACCCACTACTCCACTCTTTGTCTTTTTCTACTCATGAAAGTTCTTTCCATCCTTCAAGCCCACTGGCAATGCTCTCCAACTCTGTGTCTAGTTCTCAAGCCTTTCCAGTAGTAACCCCCCCAACAGCCCCATTATTCTGTCCTCTTATTCCCCACTTTCCACGCCCACCCCCAAGCAGCGCTGGCCACCAGACAGACATAGATGTGTCTGCTAAAATAAATTAAGTGGGGACCAGGGATGTAGCTCAGCAACACAGTGCCTGCCTGGCCAGAGTGAACCTCTGAGTCTAACTCCTGGTACCCAAAAAAACACACAAATAAACATAAAATAAACTGAGTGTGCCCTGATCAAATTGATCTGCAGACATAACAAATGGCCCTTGAATAGCCATTTTCTCTGTTCTGTTACCTTCCATCACTACAAAGTCCTGTCTCTGACATTTAAATGTTGTAAAAATCTGCTTGTCTTAAACTTTATGCTCTACCCAAAGATACATACTTCCTGTTGTCCATTCTCACCTAATGCTTTCAAAGATCATCAGCCTTGCTCTTCGTAATATTTGGAGCTTGGTCATGAGATGGGTCGACAGGAGTTTACAATTCTCTCTACATTTTGTGTGTGCTTGAAAATGTCAGTAACACAGTGCCTTTCTAAATGCACCAACATTTGAAGTTATTTAGAAACTCCTTAAGTAGTTACTTGTTTAGGTAAGACTATTTTCTGGCAATCAGAACAGGTTCGTGATTGAGAGTAGGTTTTTAAATCAGACAGCCCTAGATTCAAACCTTGTCCCGTTATTAACTATCTATTTGACCTTAGACACATTACACGACCCCTCTGAATATTAATTTATGTTCTGTTTCTGAATATTTATTTTGATCAGTCAGTTAAGGATGACGGTAATAGTGTGCACTTTGTAAGGCAGATATGGGAATGGGATGATTCAGTGAATAGATACTGCTTGGCACAATGACAGGCTTATCATTACTGAGACCCAATAAAATGGAGCTAATGTTACTACCCGAAAAAGAATGTTTTCTTTCTCTATGCACCATATTTTCAGGACATTTTTTTGGTGTTCATTTATTTGTATATCTATCTCTTTTCTCTCTACTGTAAAGCTCCTCAGAGACTGTGGCAGTATTTGATTCATTTCTGAGTCTCTAGCATCCAGCACAGGGTCCAAGTCATAGAACATGCTCCTGAAAGCTTAGCATGTGCAAATTATATCAAATTATATGTATACATATATATATATATATATCCACATGTATATGTGCATGTCTATGTATATATATAACATATTTTTCCTACAATATATATGTTATTACTTTTGAGTAACCATGTCAGAATCCAGAAATCTATAGGTCTCTGACATCAGATAGTGATTATACCCAAAGACATTAGAAAGAACCTAGAAGGCTGATACAGATACATAAAGCACCTGGCAAAGACATGTCACTAAAATTGTGTCCCTACCATTCCCTGTTTTGACTTGTTCGTTCCTTTATTTGTTTAACAAAGATTTAAAGGGCAACTCCTCCTACAAGCCATGTATCCTGAGTCCTTAGGACTATGCACAGAGCAGGATGCAAGAAAATAGCTTTTGTTCTCAATATGCTCTTGATTTAGGAAGACAATAAGGAAGTAAGGAGATTATTCCATGACACTATGGTCACCCCTTGGAAAGAAAGATGGCAGTAGAGCCAGAAAAGAGATGTCAAGGAAAGCCTGTGTCAGTTATGCCTAATGTAACCCTAAGGAGGAGTAGGAGTAAACAGGACAGCACAGAAGGGTGTCTCAAGCATAAAAAGAACAAAGGACTCTACAAAGTATACACAGTTCAGAATTTCTGGAAGATAATATCACTGAGGTAATAATAATGAATAAGGCTGTAGAGATCACCAGGGACCAACTCCTAAAAGTCCTTAAATGAGACTGATTTTTTTTTTTTTTTGTGGAAAGTAATTGGGAGCCATTAAAGAATGTTAAATAAAGGCATTACACAGACCTACTTGCATTTTATAAATAGTCCTTCATGAGCTTTCCACTAGCACAGAGAATGGGGACCTGGGAAACCTAACTGGGGGAAGCTATTAGAATCAGATTTTACCCATAATAGATCTCATATCTCCTAATCTTAAACCAGAATATATCTCAGAAAACAGCTTATCCAACCCTACTGTGCAGAAACAAAGCTAACTCATTTTTAAGGGATATGAAGTAGTATATCCATTCTTTTAAATGAAATGAAACATCCTGCCCTATAATCTAGTCTTCCCATGTGCTACTCCCATCTGCCACTTTGCCAGCATCTCTGCTCAAGGAAACCTGAGAGGGTCTCACTTCTATGGACACAGCTCAGAGCGGATCCTTTTTAACGGCTGGAAATACTTCACAATTTTGAGAGTGGATAGGACGTGTATTCCACGCATATGAAAAAAGTTCTAACTGGTTTAGCACATTTTTGCATAATGATTAGAAAGCTAAACCCCTTTTAAATCAGAGATTATTCTTGAGCTTCTAATACTATTTAAATTACAACTCCTAAATCTTGAGTGATGTAACAGACGAAAGTCCAGATGCTGCCTTTGTTTTAATTCTCTGCATCCCCTGGCAGTTACTTAACATGACAGAAGGCTATGCAGATTGGCCTGGTAACAAAACCTTACAGGTGTTGCTTCTACTGTAATGCTCACCATCCCTCAGTGCTCTATAAGGTAAACAGGTTGGTTTGTTATGTTTCCTACCCAGGGAATCTTAAACATATTGAAGGAGGTGTATTGAGTCCATAGAGTACCACAGTCTCATGATCCCCCAGGTAAGATCCTTCAAATAACCCCAATAACAGGACCATGCAGATTAGCAGGTCCTGCCTTTCACAGTATGGAGCCAGAGGGCTACCAACTGATTATTCCTGAAACAAATTCTGCAAGATCAGGAGAGTGGATAGACTAAAATGTTTTGATTAGATTTATGCAGCCACTGTCTGGTGGTAACTTAAGGCAATATTCTTAACCATGCAGATATAAAAAGCTACTTGCCTTTGGAATAATAGATAAACAGAGCAAAGGACAATAGTATCTGGGGGAATCTCAAACTACATGTACTCTAAAAGTAACTTCCATTCCATCAGGCAAACATCAAAAACTCAAGTACATAGATCCATTATATTATGAATGCAACAAATATTAAGTGCTTGGTGCTTTCAAAATAGAAATCCTACAAAGAATCAAGGAACTCAACATCTTAGTGCTCAGGTCTCCACAGACACTGGCTTCCTTTAACCCTCATGGGAACCTGTATGTCCATTTCCATTTCACAAATGGGAAAACAGGCCCTGAGTGGTGAATATATTGGTTTCAATTTTCTGGTTGAAAAATGGTAGCTGCCATGTGAACACTGGATGGTCTGAAACAAAGCCTCATCTTCCTACTTTCCAGTCCCCCAACTATGGGCCTTCTTCCTAGCAGAGAGGCTGGGGCTAGGAGGAGGAGGCAGAAATAGAATGAAATGCTGCTAGCACATGCCAGGGAAGAAATCATGACAGGCTCCTCTGGGAGCAGAGAATTTGGAAATCCCTAAAGCTGGACCACATATTGATTTCCTTGGGGGTGGAGGAGGGTGACCCCTCCTCTGGGAAAGTTAATGTAGAAGTTTTGTTTTTCCCCTTTAATGGATTAGCTCAACTGAAATGCAGAGTGTGACCTGCTTAGATTCAAGAGGAGTAAATGACTTTCCCAAATGCCCCCAAGATCTATGCGTGGAAGCCCAATGCTCAATCTCCCCTCCTACTGTGTCGGTCACTAATAGAACCAATGCACACATTTGATTAGGAAAGGCAACTTCTTAGATAAAAAGAGGGGAAAAACTCTCTTTTAAATCATCTCTAACTTTCTAAAGTGCTTCACATATATTTGGCATTATTAAGATTCATCACCACAGTTAAAAATAAAATGAAAGTCATATTGTAATTTTGTTTTACAGTTACAAATTAACTCAGCTGAAAGATTCTTTCAGTAAAATTAACATTTCATAACATTTTATCAATCCAACATACCAGGAGCTCAAAGTATATTCTCATTTAAAAAGTATTGAGTTGTAAAATTATTTAATATCATTTCTAACATATTATTTACTTTTCACTCTTTTGTCAGTAGAAAAGAAAATTAGTAAAAGAAGGCTTTTGTGTCATGTATCATCAGTTAGACAGTGACAACTCTGCCTGAGCATTGTAGCTTTTGTTGCTAAGCTTCTGATTTAAGAATAAAATTAAACTTTAAAAAGTAAAGATATCCAGAAATTTATGAAGCAGAAAAAAGGCAACATGTTTTATGGGTACTCATTCTAGATATGTTCATTACATGCTGAAGTCTAGGGAAGATAAATAGGGAATCTAAAAAGACACCATCTGCTGTGTGATCAACTTAACCCTTTATTTCAATATCACCTGCTGTTGAGCCCTTCTTCCCCAGGATGAAAAAAAAAATGACTAGCATATTAATGAACTAAGTAGCAGTTTTAGTAGGACCTGAGAATATGCTCCGTTTGACAATTTGATAAGCCTAGAATTGCAACCTGTTATTCGCTCCAGAAAAAAAAAAAAATCTGTTATAATTTACATTTAAAATGAATACCACATGTACAGTGGTTGCTATCATCCAGGAGTTCATAGCAATCCCATAGCAAACCACAGTCTTTTCTGAATTTTTTGTTTTATTTACTTTGGAATAAAAGACCAATTTTTCAGAAAGCTATCAAATCTGAAAATTTTAAAGTAGAGTAATTCCTTAAGTGAAGAAAAGTTTCTTCAAAAATAAAAATAAGACAAAAGAAAAAGAGATTATATATCCCAAATCAGAAAACATTTTCTACTTAAACATTCAAAGATAACACATGGCATAAACAAGAGGAGAATTTTTTAGTTTTTTTTTAAAGCAACGTATAGCTAAAAATCCTCTTGTTTTCTTCTTTGTACACCTGAGATATTCCAGCTTTTAAAATTTATAAATTACATTTAACAAATGCAACACAACTCATTCAGGGTTGATTTGAGTTCACAAAATAATTTTATTATATGTAAGAAAGCATACAAGCAAAAAAATTAAGAAAACATTCACAATACATATTTAACACAGACCTGATCCAGAAAATATTCTTCAGTAGATTTTTGTTCTATTTACCAATTTTATCTACTTGTTAAGTCAATTGCTTATCAAGAATACTACCTTGTAAACATGAAAAAAAAAAAAAAAAAACCTCTGTTAAAACACCCCACATGAGTTAGTATCTGAAAAGGGAGGCTGATGGTACTTTTTACAGTTCACACTATGACATGAGAACCTGATTCCAAAGCACAGAGAAAACATTTGTCAGAGAGATGCTGATGGCTCTGGGGTGCTTAACACACCCAAAGAGAATGGGGTCTCCCATTCCTTCCATCAACAAAAGTAATGTACCTTCTTTGAGGCTATCGAGGCACTATTCATTAGTTAGCATACCATTAACATTTAAAGACCTTTTTTTAAAGTCAGTTCTACGTTCAGGTGAAAGCACTACAAAATTAGCCCCAGTGAGTGGCTTGGTTTGACCTGGGAAAACAAAGACACAGGATTTGAGCCTTGTCCATCAGTGGGGCCGCTGTGACCCCAGAATTAAGGAAACTCACTGTCCTTGCTGCCTGTCTCTATCCAGGACAGCCATTTGTTTGGTTCAGAAAAGCTATCTGAAGCATGAAATGAGAAAAGACGGAAGGGCCAATTATTTTACATAAATACAAAGTGGCACATACTTTTCCTTACCACCTAAGATTGTAAATGCAAAGTTGTGTTCTTCTTAAACTAGATTTTATATAAGATATTTACAGAACTGCAAATTCTCCTGGGAAAAGACTTTGCCATTTAGAACATTTAGAACACAATAGTAGCTATGCCTTTTTTTTTTTTTTCATTTTTCAAAATCATTTTAGAGGGAGAAAAGCATTCACAGCATTTGTCAATTCTCACCTGGTGTTTATTAATGCCATTGCATTTTAAGAAATCGTTACAATTTCATTTCCTGTCAGTCTTTTCTGTATTTCTAGAAGTTATTCATGAACATTTAGAATCAGAGTCTGTGTGTTTGTTTCATCGGCTTATAAAGTGCTAGTTCGATGGACAGCTCAATCTCAGATAACTCATTTTTTATCCTATTAAATATGATAAATATAGATTTCTTATGATAAATTTAAAATATACATATAATACAATAAATAAATAAAATCAATATCAATAAAGCATCTCTCAATTCTGAAAAAAAAATCCCACTCCTACTGTAAGGCTCAATTTTTTTAGAAATAACTTATGAAGGCATGCACCTACCTTTACAATCTGAAAACTTTGCTCGGAACAGTTTTAGCACCTGTTTGTATACAGCAAACTCAACCATTCTCACTTCCTTTCCAGAAAGGTTTGACTTTTAATTGAAGCTGTTCATAGGTCATAAGATAACAGTTTCAAAAATGATTTTGGAGCCAAAGATGTGTCCCTTGTGGCTTCCCATATGTCCCTGTTTGATGGGCTATGAATAACAGAAAATACACTGGAATGTATTTGAAAATATACTTAGTTGTCTGTTTGAAAGCAGCAGATGGCTCTCCTGACATCTCACTATCTCACCAGACCTTGATTTCTAGCAGCAAGTCCCAAAGAAATCTCCTTGAGCTTTTTGCATGCCAGGATTCATCTAGGAGTTCAGCTTGGGTGCTGTCCATTGTGTGTGATGGGTTGGATCTTCTCTAGAGAGACATCAGTGTCGTAATCCAATATGACTGATAGGGCCGGGGACAGCTTCTCCAGGGGTTTGGCTATTCCCCCCACCTCCTCCTTTTTCAGGTCCTCAGAGGAACCTACCGCATGTGGGATCAGGTAAACCAGATTGCATTCCTTGGAGATGGAGCCTCGTGGCTCGTGATGGCTGGAAAACACCACAGCCCCATTGTTGTTGATGCTGACTGTCTCTATGGCATTATTTGTTGTAGGGCAAAGTCTGTAACATCCTAAGAGGGTTGAAAATGCCTTCTGAAAATCAGCATTAAAGGCATAAATGATGGGGTTCAAGGAAGAATTAGCCCACCCAAACCACACAAACACATCAAACGTGATGGAATCAATGCAGAAGGGCTGGGTCTCCCCTGACTCACAGAAGGGCACCATACAGTTCGAGATGAAGAAAGGGAGCCAACAGCATACAAACACCCCCATGATCACGGACAGAGTCTTCAAAACTTTAGTCTCTCTTTTGAAGGACATCTTAAAAGAGCTCTCTGACTGAGAACATTCGACAGGGTTCCCGTTACCTGCGGTGGTCTGGCAATTCTTGGCGTGCACAGCTGCCCTCTCCAAGGCTGAGATGCGCCGTATTTGTTTCTGGGCAATCCTGTAGATACTGGTATAGGTCACAATCATGATGGCCACTGGGATGTAAAAGCTTATTAGGGAGGATGAAATGGCATATGTCCTGCTCAGTCTGGTGTCACAGTCGTCTGCGGTCTCTTCCAGGACAGTAGCATTCCCATCAGAGGGGCTTGTGGGTTTTGCCTTGTGCCAGCTCAGCTGCACAGGGATGAAGGAGATGAGAACAGACAAAGTCCATGCTACACTGATCAGAATGAAGGCTGCCTTGGGGGTCATCTTCCTCTCATATTGGAAGGGGCTGGAGATAGCCCAATACCTGTCCACGCTGATCACACAGAGGTTAAGGATGGATGCGGTGGAGCACATGATGTCAAAGGCTACCCAAATGTTACAGAAGGACCCGAAGGGCCAAAAGCCAGCAATCTCAGCCACAGCTTTCCAGGGCATGACCAAGACAGCCACCAGGAGATCTGACACAGCTAAGGAAATGACGAAGAAGTTGGTCACCTTAGACCGCAGGTGTCGGAACCTGATGACAGCAGCACAGACCAGGGTGTTCCCCAGCAGAGTAGACAGGATCAGCAGTGACAGGAAACAGGCTGTAAGGATGCGGAAGGAGAAGTCCCTCTCCACGACCAGACCAGCCTCATCCATACTGGAGGTGTTCAGAGTCATCTTCCAGAAGGAATGCACATCAGGGCTTAATGCCCCTCAAGTAGGAAGCAAGGATAGGAGGTCAATCCGACTTCCGGGAGGGTTCTCGGGCAGCCCAGGCCCAGCCCCAGCTGCTCCCTAGGGTAGAGGACCTCACCAGCATTCCCTCGGGGGATGGCAAGCGTTTGTGGCAGGAGCTTCCCCTTGGCAATCGGCGTCAGCCCTGGGCAAGGTCTCTTTTGCTTTTTACGGTCGTCTTCCGACTCCCTTCCTCCAGGTCACTGGCACCGGTACCAGCTCATCCTAGATTCCCTCAAGGAAAATGCTGGCTGTTTAGTATATACTAAGTCTTCAACCCCGAGACACCCAGGCCTCTGCCTTGCCAGTCAATCGCAGTCACATTTCAGGGTCGTTGCCTCTAGGGTGATGACAGGGAATTTTCCCCTTCTAAGACGCAGCTGAAAACACATGTCTTGTTCCTCCAAGTCCCTGACTCTTCAGCAGCTCTCTCAGAGCCCTAGAAAGCGAAGGAAAAACACACGGTCTTTCTCTAAAACTAGAGCAGATGTAGCTTTACTCACGTCAAACTCAATCCAATCACTTGCTGGGCACGCCAGACAAGGCCACCTATCTCGCCTTGGGGTTGTCTGTCTTGGGGAGCTCGGAAAGTGGACTTTTACAGGCACCGCGGCTCCGCGATGCTCAGGAAGCCGCTCGCAGAGCCGGAGCGGGGATTAAGGAAGGAATCTCGGGTCAGGTCTCCAGAAGCTGCGTCGCCGGTCTCCTTGCTCCTTAATTGCTAGGGATTGCTCAAAACGGACAGGACCCAGGAAAAGGGGCGCAGGACTCTGGGAGCTTCCTTGGGAGATGGTACCCCCAGGACTAGTCTCTTGCTTAGCTTTGCTTCCTTCTCCTAGAGCTGCGCGTTGGGCACCCCTTGGGCGGCCTTCGCCCCCTCAGGGAGGGACACAGATCCTCCCTTCAGCACCGCCCGCTACCCCTCCGGAGCCTGTGTGGAAGCGAGGCAGAGCGCTAAGCTGGCTCGGCGAGCGCAACGACCGGCGGGTTCCCGCGGGGCACAGCCCACCTGCCCCTTCCTCTCCCCTCCCCTAAGGGCGGGCTGTGCTTGATAGGCAGAGTTCTAGGCGACAGCCACACGTGGTTCGCCCGAATGGGGCCACCAGCGGGCAAAGAGGATGGATGGGTAGACCCCAGGTGAGCGCTCGCCCTCACTGATGACCTCGCCAGTCCCTGTGTCCCTGGAGAGCTCGTAGCCGGGCTCTCGAGACAAATCCTGATGTTCAAACCTCAAGTCAACCGCCCGTACACAAAACTCCGCCCGACATCCGCCCCTTCCAGGGATCAACCCTAAGCCCTCCCCAGAGCCCAAGGTCAGAGAAGACCCTGTCCACTCCCACGCGCACCGAGCAGCAGGTTAGCTGGCCCGCGTCCCACCCGCGCCGCCTCCAAGTGTCCCCAACTAGGACAAGTCGTGCCCTCGGGCGCCCGTGCTCACCGTTCCCGAGGAGGGCGCGGCGCTGCCGGCGGGAGTCTCTCCACCCAGCAGGGGCTCACTGCGCGCTCTGCCCTGCGTCCCGTGCTGCAGTCAGCGTCGGAGTGCAGCGGGTGCCCTGCGCCCCGCGAGCGTCCCAGCCAGAACACACCCGCCGCGGGCCCGGGGCGCCCTCTGCCGGCACCTGCGGCTTCCGGAACCCGGCTGTGCCTCGCAGGTACCAACCTCCCTAGCATGGGCTCAGGCTTCAAGGGGCCCCCTCCTTGGGCACTCTTCTCTGTCCACGACTGCCAGAATCTGGGGAAGGGAAAGCCGAGTCTTCCTCCCTGAGTACTTTTCTGCCTGAAATACCCCTAAAACCTGACAAGGTTGGAACGCTTTTTTGCTGGCACACCATTAACAGAACCACTGTTCCTCCTGTGTGTTCACTGCATGCCAAGCGCTGGGGCAACAGGGTAAGCAAGACACAATTTGTACTCTCAGGTTATACAGGGGCCTGATGTCTACGGAGCAGCCGCTGTGTGCCAGGCACAGACCTGATGACATTCATCTCCTCGTAATGCCCCTTCCTCAGAGGCCTGCTCCTGTCTACCCCCGTGGGGAAAATGAGGCTCGCAAACGTGTGGAGCCCGCCCAGAGTCGACAACTAATGAGGGACCGAGCTGGCTGCTGTTTGTGTGTTCTTTCAACTTACCACATCTAGTTCCAGAGCCCAAAATCTAATTACCTATCGGGCTGAAACGGAGGGAAGAGCAAGATGGAGACAGGAATGCCTACAGAGGGTCCCCAACTTTCCGCAGGTGCCCCGAGGAATGACGCAGGGTAGACTGCACTAATGGTGCAAAAATGTTGACAACATGACTCCTTTCTGCAGCCGCATGAAAGTGGAAAGCAAATAAGCACAGGGTTTGAAAGTCTCCCTGCCTGGATTCTGTCCCTATCAATGGCATAACAGGGTTGTTATTAGTATTAAATGAGCTACTGGCTGCAGAAAGCTTGGCACCAACCCTAGAACCTAGTAACAAGCTTCACCTCACCCCACTCCCACTGGGAGGAACCCACAGGGGTCTTTTTCTAAAAAAATCTTATCTGCATGAGAACCATACACCACATTGAGTGTTACAATTTTCTGTATAAAAACCCTGAATCTAAGTAACAATCATATCTAATTAACCCATACAAAGTACGTTTTGGTATTAGATGAAAAGACTACCTGGTTGGTACAGACCTCCTCTCCCTTCTCCCAGTTCTGTCCTCTCACCAGTAGCCTCACCGTCACACACTGAGTGCCACAGTTAGGATACAAGACACAATTTCTACTGCACACCTGTCCCAAGAACCACATTCCTTAAGCCATGTGTAACGTGACACTTCCAGATCACTTTCCTTAAGGTACTCGCTCTCCAAATTTCTTGATACTTTATTTCATCTTTCTTTTTTACTGATAAACAAAATTAAAGGGTGTTTCCAATTCAACACTCTCATGTGAGCCTGAAGGTGTAACTCTCACAATCTGCCCATTCTGTTCTGAAATACTTCTACTGCGGTTACTCGGAAATAAACGAGGTGTAGGCGATTCAGCACCTTGGAAAGCAGCAAACCTTGAGATGTTTTCCTGTCGGATCCAAAGGGCGGCAGACCAGAAGGAGGGAACACTCCTTTGGGTACTGTATATGGGGAGGAAAAATATGTCTCCGGCACTGAAGAAGCAATCTTATCAGAACATATTAATTCTTCCAAGCTCAAGGCAGTAGAGGCTGGAGCAGAGGATGAAGCCAATTTGAGGGATAAAATTTCTAACACCCCTTGAGACCTTGCTGCCAGAGCCAACCACCCTGGAGATACCTACGTCCTCTTAAATTATAACAAGGACAATCATAATCAAATATGTGAGTCTCGGGTGGCATCACACTCACTGCAACACCAGCTCAACAGTCAAAACTACTTTATCTAATGGTAACCAAAACCTTGTTGGGAGGTAATGCTGTTCCTAATCCATTTCTTTCAAGCTGGGCAGCTGCTCAAAAAACCTCTTTCAATTCTTAAAAAGTCCTCTATATTCTTTCAGACTAGTTCATGCCAGCTTTTGTCTTTTCTTCTCTATTCATTTATCAGAGGTAATCAAATCATTATGAATCACTATTGTTGTAGTTAAGATCTATGTCTCCACCACAAGTAAATTTCTGCATTTTCAATATCAGGACATTAAATTTCTTTCTTACTTATAGCATTCAAAAAGGTCCAGAAATAGAAAATTCTAAACAGTAAAGAAGGAAGATCCAGTGAATACCTAAAGGGGTAATTTTTTGTCATCACCCAGCAGACAAGGGCTTTGGACCAGTTCCTCAGAAGTCTAGAATTCAAAGAGAGACACCTGAATTCCCTTTCCACCAGACTTAGTTAGTGGCCTTTGAGCATAATTGCTAAGGGAACAGGAAAGAGTATAATGCCACACAAACTTCAGGGTTTCACTTTACAGAGTGTGAACTTCAGAGGAGCTCAGAGTTTGACTAGAGGATTGGGTTTGTTGGTTTCGGGTGGAGTGGGTTTTGATTTTTCTCCCATGAAGAGAAGATGAAATAAAACCTTCCATTTTGTTCTATAATAATCTCCCCTAAACATCAAGAACATGAATATCAATGCAAGCAGGTATTAGCATTAGATCATGCTGGGAATGTAGACCCAAACACAAAAGCACCTTTGTTTCCCAAACTGGCATGCCTTTTAAGTGCCACTGTGATTTATGCACTGCAAGGAGAGGAAGTTTTAAATGATGCTTTTCAACAAATTTTTATTTGGGGTTTGTAAAATTCAATGAATACAGAGGGCTTCCCATCAAAGGGGAAGCTTAGTCTCACAAAAGAATAAATAAAACAACTGAACTGTCAAGTATATCAAATGATATGTGTGGGAGGCTTGAAAATTATTTAAGCTAATTTTAGACCCAAAACGACTGTATGTGATGTAAGGAAAGAGAGATAAATCTTGGCTGGCCTTGAGTAAGTAGTCAGAATGCTCATTCTAGGCTATGAATGTAACTTCTCTGAAATTCCTAATCCTGTGTTCTATTTTCCTTTCCTATAGTTATTATAAAATTTAAAAATCAACTCTTAAAAATCAAGGTATATCACTTTTGGTTGTGGGGTAGCATAACGGTTTTGAGGTTTTTTTAACATTTGTCCTTTGCTTTTTCTCTTTTTCTGTCCTGTATAGGCTTAATTGAGTAAGTTTTTTGTTTGTTTTGTTTTTTACCATGCTGAGGACCAAACTTGGGGCTTCTCACATGCGAGGCAGACACTCTATTACTGACTACATCTTCAGTTCCTGGGTAGTTTTTGTATTTCCATCTCTTCTCCTTTATTGGCTTATTTTTTTATAATTCTTTGTTACTTTTATGATTGCTTCAGATCATACAATTATACAATCTCTTTTTGCCACTTGCTTTTCAAAATTTTTTTCTGTTTTTTATTTTTAAAATAATAAAAGAATTTTTAAAAACATTAGAAATGACACAAAGTTTCAATAGGCAAAATGATAGGAATTCAGCAATGGTTGTTATATTGCATATTGTTGTCTTCAAATTAGTTGTTCAGATTACCAGATATAAGAGTGCAAAATTGGTCAAGAGCAACTAAAAAAAAGAAAAAATTTAAGCATTCACTGTTCTTTGCCTTTGTTTTAAATTTTATTTTTAGAGATAAAAGAACCAAAACATATTAACAAACACAGAGGCATAAATGAAACAACATAAAAACAATACAGAATTTCAGATGAGGTGAAAAGAAATTAACAGTGGTTGCTGTAATACATACTGTTATCTTCATATTCGTTATTCCAATAAACAAATACAAACACATAAGAATGATCAAACAATTAAGTATCAAGTGTTCCTTTCAAGAAAGCAATCAAAATTAACAGTACAATTATCCTGGTCATCTTGTATATGTATTTTCCCTTTCTTTTTTATTTTCTCCTTTCCCTCATCCCAGTTAACTTTTCTTTTCGATAGACCAGTAGAAATCAGCAGTACAATGATCCCAACTATCCTTGTATATGCATGTATATTTTCCCTTCCTTCTTGCTTTCTTTTCTCCTTTCATCCCAGTTGTTCCTCCCCTTTGAGCAGTTTCTTTCTCTTGCACGGTATCTATTGTACCTTTCAGATTTTATTTACCCTTTCAGGTTCTTACACTAGGGAGACAATACAGTGTTTACACATGTGAGTCTGATTTATTTCACTTATAAGTATGGTCTCTAGTTGCATCCATTTACCTATAAAAGCCTTGAGTTTATCTTTCTTTAGAGCTGAGTAATATTCCATTATATAAAAATACCACATCTTTTTTATCCATTCTTTAGTTGATGGGTATTTGGGTTGTTTCCATGATTTAGCTATGACAAATTGTGGTGTTATAAACACTGGTACACATATGTCACTGTGGTATGATGCTTTCAGTTCTTCTGGAAAAATACCCAAAAGGGGAAGAGCTTGGTTGAATGGGACTTCTAATCCTAGTTTACTGAGGAATCTCCAGACCAATTTCCACAGTGATTCCACCAATCTACACTCCCACCAACAGTGGAAAAGATTAGTTTTTCTCCACAGCAGCACCAGCATTTGTTATTGGTTGATTTCTTGATGATAGTCATTCTTTGTGAGGTGAGATGGAATCTCAGTGTTGTTTTAATTTGCATTTCTTGAATGACAAATGATGCTGAACATTTTTCATATATTTATTTTCCTACACCATACGATCTCTTATACATCTTTGTCAAGCCTGTCTTCAAGTGACATACAATTTTATGCGTAGTTAAGAACATTACAGTGGGACCAGGGAATTAGCTCAGGGGTGCAGGACCTGCTTGGCCAGCCTGAGATCCTGAGTTTGATTCCCAGTACCCAAAAATGAACATTACAGTGATATTTTTCCATGTCTCCTTTAACAGTCACTTTTGAGAAATTTAAGTAATAGGATGTAACCATTATATATTTACTACATGCTATTCCTCATACGTTTCCTTCTGTATAGATCCGTATTTCCACCTGCTGCTATCTTTTCACTTGAAAGACTATCATTAACATGTTTTGTAGTACTGTTCTGCTGGTGGTAGATTCTTGCAGCTTTTTTAATCTCTAAAATGTCATTTTACCTTTTTTGAAAGCTATTTTCACAAGGTATAGAATTCTAGATTGACAGATTTTTCCCTTTAAGGCTTTAAGGAATTAAACTCCTATTTCTTATTTATATTATTTCCAGTTTGAAATCTGCTATCACCATTATTATTGTCCTCTGTATCTGTTTTGTTTTTTCTCTCTTTTTGCATTTATTACTGATTTGGAACAATTTAATCAAGAAGTCCTTTAGTCTAGTTTTCTACAAACCATTAGTGTGTTTGGAATCTGCTGATTTTTTTGATTGGATAGTTTTTGTTGAATTTGGAATATTTGAGCAATTACTTCTTCAATTTTTTTTTTCTTTTTCCCTTTTCTTCTCCCCACTGTGGTCTTCAACCAGAAGGGCTTAAAGTTGGTCTACAATTCACTGATGCTTATCCTGTCCTCCTGACTTCTCTGTACTTCACTACTGATTGCTTATTAGGCTATTTCTTTGAGTTAGCTAATATTTCCTTCTGCAATGTCTAATTTGGTGCTAATCCAGTTCAGTGTATTTTATCATGCCACAGTCTGTAGTTTTCTTTTGTGAAAGCTCATTTTGTACCCTTTTTTCCATGTCCTATGTCTCTACTGGCCTCTCTGAACACATGAAATGTAATTATAACAACTATTTTAAAGTTCTTTTTGCTAAGTCTACTCTATCACTTCAGTTGAGTTTTCTGCTCACTCTTGAGTCATAATCTCTAATTCTTTTCCTGCCCTCCCCTTTTTATAGGCTACCTCTTGTGATGAATTTTATCTTGTTGGATATTACTTTGTTCATATTCTTACAAAAATTCTTGATCTTTGCACTAGGTCCTACTTAAATTACCTGAAAAGAGTTTGGTCCTTTCTGGTCTTGCTTTTAAGATTTATTAAGTAAAACCAGGGCACTTTTATTCTGGGGCTAATTTTTTTCCTGACTAAGTCAAGATTCATTTTCTGTGTACTTTACCCAAGTCCCATGATTCATGAGGTTGAGGTCTTCCAGTCCGACTGGTGGCAACAGACACTGTTCCTGGCCCTGGGTTGGTGAATGTCTGTTAGTGCTTTTTCTAACTCTTACAGCTTGTGCTTTTGAAGCTCATCCACCAGTTAGTTCTCTGGTGGATACCCAAAGGAGACAAAAGACTCTGTACTGCAGTTCACTCCCCCTCTCCCTGCCCTCTCACATTATTATTCTGTGACTTCCAACTTTCTTGGTCTTCTTTGGTTCTTTGGGTTTTGTTTGTTTGTTTGTTTGTTGTTGTTGTTTTTTTAAAGTGGCCATCCATGCACACTTTGAGAGAGGGAGAAAAGACAGTGTGATACACTTCAGAGCACACAGTGGAAGCTCCTTGGATTCAAGCTGCTCAAAGTCATGTTGCAGTTGTGACCACAGAATACACAGTGTTTGGAGGTACCGTTATACCATTGAGCAAAGTCAGTGCTACCTGTTATGAATCTTACTTAGAAGGAGAAATGACTTGCAATATCCAGGCAGGGTATTCAGCTTTTGCCCATTGCTGAAGCTCAGTGGGGGCACTTTTCACAGCTTGTAAACACTACCAAAAGTCAAGGAAAATACTTTCTTTATAGTACAACCCATGCAGGTAGTTATAAATACAGGAAGTGACTGCACTAATATATTTGCTGTCAATTCCAATGATCTCTTCAAATCAACCCCTTCCCAACTTGTCCAATTCCTGGAGTTCCATTTCCATCTTCCACTTACCAGAGCTGGTAAATTAATTTATTTTTCAGCAAATATTTATTGAATGTCATCTGTGACTCTTCTCTCACAGTGACCTATATATCCAATCAATGGCGAGGCCAGTCACTTCAAATCCTTTTAAAAGTGGAGTTAGATGTACATAAATTAC
>NW_004955408.1:28014847-28024185 GCF_000276665.1 Chinchilla lanigera
CCTTTGTTGTCTATTTTCCAATATCTTGAAAACTCATCATTTGATGTAGTTTGATCATTATATTGGATGTTTCCAGTGGAATAATAAATCCCAGTACCTGTGGCTTCATCTTGTCTGGAAGCAGAGATCTGCAAATGTCTCAATTTCTACATTTTAGTTTCAACTTTTTTAGAATGTAAATCTAAAAAGAAATCTAAGAAAACAAGGTAAATTGAGATTATCAGTGGAGACTCAATCAACAACCTTCTCCTTTTCTCCTCCTCTTTCTTCTCCTCCTCCTTCTCCTCCTCCTTCTCCTCCTCCTCCTCTTCCTCCTCTTCCTCCTCCTTCTCTTTCTCCTCGTCCTCCTCTTCCTCATCCTCCTTCTTATTCTTGTCCTCTTCCTTATCCTCTTCCTCCTCCTCCTCCTCCTCCTCCTCCTCTTTCTTATCCTTCTCCTTCTCCTTCTTCTTCTTTATTTTTGCTTTTGTTTTTAATTGCTAAACTTCTTTGGTTCTGGTGTGCCATAGCATCAAAGTGAATTGTGGCCATATCTGCCCTCTTGGCTTCAGTGTTTTCCCCTCCCATCTAAATGCCTCAGTCCTGAGAGACACATAGAGTCTATTTGGATTAATTTAGCCTACCCTTCTGGGATCATGAGCATAGCCAATTCTTTGATAGGGGATGGAATGCTACCATGCATTCAATCAATATTTTTGAGTGACTATTATTGACCAGCTATTTTTTAAGTATTAAGTATTCTTATCTTCATAGAGCTCATATTTCAGTGTGAAATGATAGAGGTCTTTTATATAACACAATTAGAGATACCATGAGTTTCAAGTGTTGCAACATAAACGCACTTACTAGCAAAATTACAACCTGAGATGAGATAAAAGACAGACTAACTCACAGAAATTGTTTATAGTGTGTATAAAAGCTATTTAAGTCAACTTAAAGAGTCTCCCTTAGTCTATTTATATACAGCATGAAGCCCAAGGGAGGGTCTTTGTTGAGAAAATGCTGAAATAGGCTCTTGAGATTGAAAATCAGTGCTCTCTGGAGAAACAAAAGCTCCCAAAAGACAGATATGACTGAGTACCTCAGAGAGTGCACTTCAATTCACAACGGCATTCGTGAGCTAAAGATTTGCTTACCCCACCTCTGTCCTCTACCACTGGTTGTTACTTTTCCTCTCTACAGTGTAATCACTTCTCACTCTTCCCCCTCTCCCCTAGATTCAGCTCAAAAGTCTTCTGTGAGACAGGAGTTGCGGTCATAGAGGAAAAAACAATGAATCTGACAGAACTGGCTTTGAACTGCAGTTTAGCTAATATATATCTATGGAAACTTAGCTTTCTTCACTTACTGATATTATTTTGCCAAAGCCGAAAATGGAAATACTACTATTTACCACAGAAGGTCATTGCAAAGATTAAATGAGATCCTGCCTATGAAAAACAAAGGAGATAGGCACAGATCAAAAAGTATTGCCTCGCCTTTCACTTCATCTTAGCAAAGGCTATTTGTCGAGTGTGCACTGGTTAGGTTCTGAAACAAGATACTGTTGAATGAGAGGACACCATAAGGTTTATTTGGCTTAATGGTGACTTGTGGGACAGAAAGCTCTATTAGCAGAGTGTCTCCCTGGAAGCTGTCCTTTAGTAACATGATGTGAAACCAATCATCAGTCTCTGGCATGGCATCATTAATTTCAGATGTAACTCATAAATAAAAGGTAGAAAAACAGAAAAACAAAGTGGAAAGAATGATGGGAAAGTGTGTTTGAAATGAGGAGAACTCTTTTGGGGGAATTAATGCCAGTGTGTCTTTTGCTGTAATAAGTTTTTAAATTTTTATTTGAACATTTGTCATAGAATATAATCACATCTCACAAATAAATATATTATCTTGAACAACAACAAAATAAAACCCAGGCTCCATTTGACCTGCCTTGGTGAAAACATCCCAGATTCTTTGGGAGAATTGCCTACTTTTGTTGAATGCATTCTGGTGATCTGCTAAGGTTGTTTTTCTACCTTAGCTAAGGGTAGAAAAAATAGGGTACCTTAGTAAAGGGTAGATGCATGATATAAAGCAGGTTGACCAGATGCTTTCTCTATGAGCCTTGAATATTAACTCAAAGGACAGAGAAGATGAAATATTTGTTGAATGATCCCATCAGCATCACACAGACCAGATTGCTTCTGCTCTGAGACTGTCCTGTTCATGCAAGTCTTGCTCCCAGAAGCCCTGGGTGCTGGGTTCCCTGTCCACTCTCAGGCCCAAGTCTACAGTCTCCCCTCCATTTGGTGTCACCTTTCCAGTGGATTTTCCTTTGCTTATGTTAGACATAGTGAATTTCTGTCAATTAAAACCAGAGAGCTTTATATGATTAGAAGAAGGAGAAAGAGGATGAGGAAGCAGAGAAGAAGCATCTTTTGTGTTTTAGTTGTATTTAAATTAATTGAAGACATTTTACACTTGCCTGACCAGCAAGAGAAAAATCAAATACAAAGATCCATGGGACTTTTCCCGACCATCAGATGAGCCTCTATGGTGTAATTTATATAGTGATGGGCCTTCCCATTTACTCATTCCATTTGCAAAGATCTGTCTCCACATCAAACATATTCAATAGATTAAATGAACAATGCAATGAATACATTCTGGTGATCTGATAAGGTTGTCTTATGAGGTTGTCATCTACCATCTTTTCTGGAGCAACTCTTTGTACTTGACCCTGAGAGTTATCGGGGACAAGGGGAGTGTTGGGCACAGAGTTTTAACTTTGAAAGGTAAAGCGTTCTGTGGGTGGCCAGGCATGGTAGGGCTTGCCCATAAGCCCAGGTATATGGGATGCTAAGGCAAGGGGATCATAAATTCAAGGCCACCCTGGGCAAATTAGTAAGAACCTGTCTCAAAATAAGAAAATAAAAAGGGCTTTGGGCTATACCTCAGTGACAGACTTCCCTGGGTTTGATCATCAGTAAAAGAAAGAAAGAAAGAAAGAAAGAAAGAAAGAAAGAAAGAAAGAAAGAAAGAAAGAGTTCTGTGGATGTATGATAGTGTTGGTGGAACCACAATGCAAATCATGCACTGCACATTTCAAATAGTTATGCTACTAAATTTTATATTATTTTATCATAATGAAAAGAGAGTCAGACCTGAGTCACCAACAGCAGCCTCTGGACAGGCTTCCGTGCCACTGAACTCCTTCATGCTTCTCTGAAGCTTCTGCGTGAAATCTGGTGGACTGACTTTTCTCACTAGCCTGTGGCTCCCCATTAGCTGTCCTTTTGTGGTTTAAGTTATCCAAGGGACACCTCTTCCTCCCAAAGAACATTACCTGAAATGATGGCCTTCTATGGAACAAAGAATATCTACAATTTTCTAAGCACCCCTCATGTACTCTATTGTCACTTGTATCTAACAACTCATTCGGTGTCACCTTTCTGTCCACCCCCTTCAGACTAAAGATTTCTTTGAGGGTGTTATGCACTCTGGACCTCCTCTGAGTGTAGCATAACAGCGTATACCCATCCCATCCGGGTGGAAAGATTGTAGAGACACAATCTCCATTTCACCAAAAAGAAAGTGGAAGCTCAGAGAGGGTAAGGGATTTGTTTAAAGTCACAGAATGAATAATATGGTGGAGTCTGACTCCTGCACAGCCCTCCATAACTTGAAAGACCATAATGTTTGTATGTTAGAGGGAGGATAGTTCTATTAGGCCATTTTCTATTGCCACAACACCTGAGACTGTGTACTTTATAAAGAAAAGAAGTAGTTAGGTGTTTTCATGCATGCCTGGAATTCCAGCACTCTGGGAAGCTGAGATAAGAAATGAAAAATATAAAAGGACTGGGGATGTAACTCAATGCAAAAGTCTAGTAACTCAGGTGGGAAGGGTGAGAGGAAAAGAGAGGAAGGAAGGAAGGTTTCCTTAGCTCACAGTTGTGAAGATTCAAGAGCATGGTACTGGTGTCTGCTTGGCTCCGGCAAGATGCTTAGGCACATCACAACACAGTGGATGATATCAGGTGGGAGCACATGCAAGAGGAAAGGTGACTGGGCAAACAGCATGTGAGAGAGACTCAGGCTCCAGGCTTGCTCTTTGTAATAATTCACTCTTATAGGAATTACCTGGGGTTCCATAAGAACTGTATTAATCTCTTCTAAGGGTAATGCCCCAGTGATCTACTGATCTCCCACTAGGTCCCACATCAACACCAACACAAAGGGCACCAAACTTCTAGCACATGACCCTTTGAGGGATTCGTTCAAACTACCCTACACTGTAGTAGTGGTTGGTGATCCACCTGTACATCAGAATGTTTACTGCATTCAACTCAAGAGGCAGAGATAACTCTCCAAATCCTGAGTGATTTAAGCCTAGAGCTCATTATCATTATAAAAATTAGATTTTCTTCACTACTTAAAGGTGTGAAAAACAAGTTCATAAATTGAAACAAAACAGTCACTCTAACAACAGATGTCATTTTTAAAAGCCAAATGCAACACATTAATTAGAGCAGACAAGACTCCGTGGCAGAGCAGGCAATCAACAAAGTAAATTAATTCACTTTAACTTATTTATAAATTACAAAATTAATTAATTGGATTAAATTGCTGCAAAACACAGCCCATCCTAAATAGATAGGATTTCTGAATCAAAGCCAGTGTAAAAATGTTTTGTATTTTATGCAAAATAATTAATGTCATGTTATTGCTCCACTGTGCTAGAATGAAATACACATCAAAAAATAAATTGCTAAAGCAACAAATGGAGAAAGGAACTAATGTATTTTTAGTGCCCTCTATGGGCCAACTTTGATGCAAGTTTTATCATCTGGTTTTAAACATGAAAAACAAGAGCAGGGGCTGGGGATTTAGCTCAGTGGCAAAGCGCCTGCCTGGCAAGTGCAAGGTTGTGAGTTCGGTTCCCGGTACCAGAGAAAAACCAAAAAAAGAAAAACAAGAGCAGAGCAATATGTATTAACTTGCCTAAAGATCACACAGTAATGAGAGACATGGCTAGATTTCAGGTACAAAGCCTGGGCTCTTTCCATGTTCCTTGAAGTTTATGTGTTTATTCATTCAGTAACACACATGTACTTTTTCCAAATAAATGTGAATTTATTTATAATTTTCAATTATGATAATTGCTCCCAAAAGGCAAACAGGAGGAAAGAAAATACAGATGAGGAATGACCACTTAGTAGATTGTTTTATTGTTCAGAATATGTTCTCCCTCCCCTTGGGAGATTCATCTACTTATGCAGCTCTCTGACATTAGGCTTGGCATGGGGTGTGTGACGTCGTTCCCTATGGGAGGATTCCACATCCCTGCCCTGTGGGTTCAAAAGTGTCCTTGTGTTTTGTTTGGGTCAATGAAATTGGCTGGAAATAATGTGTATTGTTGCCAGACAGAAGCCTTAAAAAACAGCTCGTGGTTTACCACTCTCTTCTCTCCGCCCTAAATTCAGCAATGTCCCAGACAAAGGATGTGCATCAATCCATGCTACAAAGATGAAATCATGATCAGAGCAGCAGATGACCCTCCATGGACATGTCATTGTTGTAAGTCACTGAGATTTGGGGATCATCATCAGCACAGCATAGTAGAACCTGTCCTGACTGATAGATCTCAACACAGGGCAGTCACTGAAGACCTCTTGAAAAAACTAATTTTAGGCTGAGTCCTGAACAAAAAGAAGGATCCAGGTATGTAAATAACAGAGGAGAGCTTTCTAGATAGAGCAAAGCAGCCAGCGCACACTTCCCCTGAGGTAAGAAAGAGCTTGTCATGTTTATGGAAAGGAGACTTGGGTAGCTGAGCTGATAAGGCATTAGGAGATGGAGCCAGACACTTGTCTGGACCAGAGCATAAAAGCACCAAGAGCCAGTTGAGGATGACGGATTTACTCCAGATGTGATAAGAAGCTGCTGAAGGATTCCAATCAGTGAGATGATGTGACCAATTTCAAGTATTTAAAAGATTGTCCTGAATTCTATGCAATAAATCGGGGAGAAAAAAAAAGGGAGACCAACTTAAAAGCTTACTTCAGGCCCATTATGGATTGAACACACACACACACACACACACACACACACACACACACACACACACACATCGTATACTAAAGTACTAACTCTCACTACTCAAAATGTGATCTTATGTGGAAATAAAGTAATTGCTTATAACACCAATCAAATTGAGATGAGATCAGACTGGAATCAGGCAGACTTCTAGTCCACATAGCTGATGTCATTATACCAAGAGTAAATGTGGGCACAGAAACACATACACACTTACACAAGGAGTCCACATGAAGACCAAGCATCATCAGAGTAATAACTGTAGAGGACAAAGCACATAAAAAGTTTCCAGCACACTACCAGCATCTAGGGGAGCGCCAGGGAGCAGGTCATCTGTCACAGCCCTGAGAAGGTGTCATCCCTGCTTTCATCTTGCTCTTGTATGTCCAGCCTCCAGAACTGAGACAGAGAATTTCTGTAGTTATGACAATGAGGTTGTGGTACTTAATTATATTATGGACAACTCATACAAGACCTGAAGTGGTGCTTTGGATAGAGGTGATAGCATTAGGAGTGGGGGAGAGAGAGAGAGAGAGACAGAGACAGAGAGACAAAGAGACAGGGAGACAAAGAGACAGAGAGAGAGAGATTCAAGGCATTTGGGATATATTTTAGAAGGTGGAACTGATAGAATTTCATATTGGATTAGACTTAAAATGGAGAGGAATCAAAGAAGAAATCATTGGAATTCTGTATTAATAAGCACTCTATTCGATATTTGCACGGATTATTACCATTTTATTGTCGCAGAAGCCCTATATGTCAGTTGAGTTCCCTAGGAAGCAGATACTGAGTCAGAACTAGGAATACAGAAGGTTTACTTGGGGTGCGGGTAATGCCTGTGAATGACAAAAAGGAGAAGCGTAACTGTGGAGATCTAATGGCAATTCCACGAAGCCAACCCAAGGGGGAGCTCCACAGCAGATTTCCCATTGCCAGCATTCTGCGCTGGTTAAAATACATCCTAGTACTTCGACAAGCTCGGTCACTGGCTGGGGTGGGGCAGTCTACCTACAAGCCTTCTCCTCACAGGGAAGGCAAGCCTTAAAGCTCCACGAGATACAGGTTGTCAGCTGCATTTTCTCTTGCAGTGAAACAGTAAGTTCTTTTATGAAGAAAGATCCAAGTAACTCACTACACTCTGTAACAGGATTTTTAGACTGAGTAAGAACGAGACTCCAAATCATACCTTGAAGACTGGTCTTGAGTGAAACAGCATCGGTTCTGGCTCTGATGCCAAGATCATTGCCAAACTCAGATTGGAATCTGTGGGAGGTACTAAAGGCACCTATTTCAAATCCCTCCTAACTTGTCTGCCTGTGCCTTAGGAGGTGAGGAACTAAAAGCACATTTCTCAGATTCTTTTGCAGTGGGGGTGCAGGTGTGTGACCTGGCACCAGTCTGACAGATACATCACTAAATCGGGATGTGGCAGTGAGCAATGGGAGGTTCTGCAGGTGAGAGATTCCCCTGGCCAGCTCTGTGGCTGAGACCCCAGCAGTAGAGCTCAGTGGCAGATGGTCATGGCAGCATTGTTTTTGCTAAGATAGTCTTTGACATGATTGGCTGTTTCTTCCAACTATGTTGTGCCTGATTCTTAAACACCCTAGAGGTTTGCAAACTATCTAATATCCCTTGACAAAGTCCCTTATGTCTATACTAAGAGAAAGAGCTTCTGTTGACTGCAATAGACAGCCCCGAAGGGCATAATCCTGGCTACAGTACACTAATCTATAAGGACACATATGCCCCATCCACCAGGGAAACAAAATTCAGTCAAATGCATATTCCAAGCTCTGACATATTTGCATGCTGCATTTCCCCTAAATGAAGCAAACTGTGTTTTGCCCTTTGAAGCATGTAAACATACCTTAAAAAGCAAATACACACCTGGCCAGCACTGTTGCGACTAAAAGAGTACAGACACTTTGAGATCTGCTGGAAATTGCCTTGAAAGAGCCAGACATTTTCCCCAGCTATATGCAAATTAGTATCAGCATCTTTCAACAAAACAAAACACTAGTGTTGAAACATTCGAACATCTTGGCTACAACACAAAACTGCTCACATCTTTTCTTCTCTAAGCTACTTTTCAAGCACTCTCCCCTTTTGTATCTTCAGTGTAATTCAAAGAACAGGTATGACTTGCTCCTTCTTACCTAACCAACAAAAGCAAATCCCAGCTACTTTTCTTAAAGGAAGTTTCCAAACTATGCAGCAGCCTAGAAGGTCAGGGACTGACTCAAGTCTGAGCTCAGGGGGGGCTGGGGATTTAGCTCAGCGGCAAAAGCGCCTGCCTGGCAAGCGTAAGGTCATGAGTTCGGTTCCCGGTACTGGAGAAAAACCAAAAAAAAAAAGTCTGAGCTCAGTCAAATTAGAAAATTTCAGAGAATATTTCTGTATCAAGGAGCCCAAGAGCAAAATCATATGAGTCCTGTTATGGGTCAGAAGTAAAATAAGACAAAAAAAAAAAAACAAAGACAGGTAGAAATGAGAGAAGGAAAAATCATAATTTTTATTTTCTATATTTCTTTCAATTTTTATTTTATTAGTAAATGCTTGTAGTGTATAATTTTTTTATTTTTTGAGACAAGGTCTTTCTCTGTAATTCTGGCTGGACTTGAACTCATTATGTAGCCCAGGCTAACCTTGAACTTGTAGCAATTCTGCCTCAGCCTCCTGAGTGTTGAGATTACAGGCATGTGCCACTATGCCTGGCTACAACCTTTTATCTTTTATAAATTACCCAGTCTGTAATGCTCAATTACAGCAACAGGAAGTAGATTAAGACAATGACCATAGCTAGACGTGAGTGAACATGTTCTTCACAGAATAGTTTATGGCACAGTATTAGTGGAAGACATCCTGAGTAGTGGAGAAGTGGAACACAGTGGCTTTATACTAAGGGACTTTACCTGCAGCTAGAAGGTACGAAGTAGATCTATGCAAACAACATAAATAGATCCAGAAATGAAACTTAGTACTTAGTGAAGAAGCAAAAAAAAATGAGATCTATAGAAGAATACCATTTTTGTAACTTAAAACCATGTACCCCAAACATTATACTTCCTGCAAGAATATGCTATAACATGTTAAAATTATTGTCTTTTTTATTTTAAAGAGAGTAACAAATAAGAAATAAACAAAAAAATAGAACAGTAGCAGCATACCAGTATCACAAACATAAACAAATCAAAGCAAGAACATTCAAAGTGATACAGAGACTCAAGACAAAATAATACAAATCAACAGTAGTC
>NW_004955408.1:28030344-28039056 GCF_000276665.1 Chinchilla lanigera
AGGGACGGAGAATGGACCCCAGGCCCCTAAAGCTGTCCGGGTTTCTGCCTGGTGCCAAGCTCATGTGTGGGGGCAGCAGCAGCTCATGGGAATACCTGAAGCCATCCAAGGTGCAGCTCAGCTCCAGAGGAACAGGGGGAGGGAAGGGGTCAAGCTATTGTCTTAGTAGAAGGGAGGAAAAGAGAAGTGGAGGGTGAGGAAAGAGTGAATGAATAAATAAAAGTGGAATTTTTTCCAACATCTTGATTCCTCTCAACCTCTCTCCATTCCCCCTGAGGATTCAGATTTATTGAAGCTGGAATTTGTAACACTATAACACCCTCTCTTCCATATTGTAGCAACTTTCTGCTGAGGAAATTAGTCTCAAAAGCTCAGTCATTTGAAGAGAAATTACAAAGGCATTTGGGAGTTGAGTTAACCAGCTAACAAGCTATTATTTCAAAATATTCTTCAAAAACAGATATTTCAGACACATTGATTAGAGCTTTTGAGTCCATAAACATAACCAAAACAAAGTGTACTCTATGCTGCCCTTTTCCTGTGACTTGCATGAGTCTAATTTAAATGACCCTCAACAAGGACTGCCCTGTGGAGTTGAATAGCCTGGGTGACAGGTAATCTGGATTGCTATTTTAATTGGATCAAGAGACACCTCGAGAGACAATTGGATTGTGAGGGGTTAACCTCATCCATTGGTTAAGTTACTACTGAGTTCTTAGCTGATGGGCTGTTAGCCGGTGGAATCTGGTTGGAGGAAGTAGGTCACTGTGGGCATGTCTTTGAAGGATATAACTCTTCTCAGACTCTTTCCCCTGTCTCTGCTTCCTGGCTGCCACAAAGTAAGCAGTTCTCCTCCAGCATTCCCTTCCACCAGGACACTTTTGCTTTGCTCCATGCCTAAAGCAATAGAGCCAGGCAACCACTGACTGAAACCTCTGAAACTGTGAGCCAGAAGAAGCCTCCCTCGCTATGTTGTGTCTGTCGAGTATTTGGCCATAGCAATGAAAAGTTGTTCAATACACTGTGCACTGTAGAAAGGTGCTCCTACCCATGGTAGTGAATAGGAGTTGAAATCCAACAGGGGCTATATTTATCATGTGAGCCAGGATGGAACTCTTTCAATCTCAGGGAGGAATTCCCATTTTAACTCACTTTCCAGAAAGATGACCTTTTGAAATTCTTAAAAACTTGCTATATGTGCCTGCTGGACCCCTGACTTTATTTACCTCCAGCCTCATGGGGCTTCAAAAAGTTATCAGAAACTTTTACATCAACTCAATGTTTCCTTTGCAACCTCTGTTTTTAGGCCAGACCTGTGCCAAATTCCATGTTCTTCTGCGTGGAATGCTCATGCCCATATGTCAGTATGGTTCAATCCTTCCTTCTATTTGCTCTTTGCTCCATCCCTGCAAAGAAGCCTTCCCTAATATCCCTTCTCAAGAAACTCCCCATCCCCACCTTATCCTATCCTCTAATCCAACTCTCTACATTCCTCTCATCACTCCCTGAACAAGTGTATTAGTTTATTGTAAGCACCTTTAATAATGAAACTCCATCTCACTCACAGCTTGATGCCTGTCTTGTCCTGGTTCAGGGGAGATGCCCAGTAAACATATGCTGACAGGATAAATGGATCATATCTAAATGAAATGAACTGAAACAACAAGAAGAGTATGTAAGTTATTCCTCTCAAAAGAGAGTGCTTAGCCAGAGCAAAAATAAATGTTATTTTTTTTTCTGAGTTCTATCCTATTAAACTAAGATTAATTTGACAGATAAACCAGTTCCTTAAACCCATAATGATGTGGCTTTTGCTTCCTTAGACTAATCAGCATTGTCTTTATTCTCCTGGAACTTAAACATTTCTTCATTTTTAAACAGAGATGAAACATGATGTGGTCATTCGAAGCTTTGTATGGAGGACATCCTGGGATTTCCACTCCAAAATGAGAATGCTTTTAGGATACTGCCTATGACTGTGGGTTTTTCAGTGACAGGTCTTTCCAGTCATGGTTTGGATCTAAATTGTCCCCCCAAATTCTCATGTATGCAGAGGTGACTGGATCATTTATTCATCAATGGGTAGGTAAATGTGTTGTTAAAAGGTTGAGCCTAGTCAGAAGGAGCAATTCTCTGGAAGTGTGACCTGGAAAGGTACATTTCCCTTCCTAGATCCTTCTTTCTCTATCTGCTTCCTGGCCACCATGATGCAAGCAACTGTCCTCCACCAGACCTTCTGCCATGCACTTGCTCCCTTGGAGCCAGCTGACCATGGATTGAGTCCTCTAAAAACTGTGAACACAGGTAAATCTGTCTTCCTTTAAGTTGTGGGTGTTGAGTATTTTTTCCTAGAGACTAAGACAGATTTCAGTATAAGAGAAGTGGTGTTCTTGTTGTGACTGTACCTAATCATATGGTTTAGATTTTTTTGGAACTGGTTTGTGGGAAGAGTTTGGAAAGGTTTAGAAATGTTGTCTAGAGAAGCCCTAGAATTCTGTAAGCCATGCTTAAGAGAAATTCTGGTCAAAACTCAGAAGGTCAGAACGCTGATAGACAAGCAAACTAAAGGCCAGGTTCAGAAGGTTCCAGTTCAGAACAAGAACTCCACTTGCAGTTGACCTTGAGACTATGTGTGCTATGCTGTGGCAGAAAATTTGTCCTCACTTTGTGCATGTACTGAGAATTTCTGGGGGACTGAGATTAGGGGCAGAGGACTAATTATTCTAGTTGGGGAAATTTTATGACAGCTCAACATTCAGGCTGTGGTATGGGTACTGGTGGTAGCTTTTAGACAGATCTACAGTAATAATCAGGAGCATAACAGCTGATGAGAAAAGTTTTGTTTCACCAGAAAATAAGCACATGCAAAGTTGGTGAGAACAGTTGCATGAGAGAATGGTTGTAAAAGGATTCACATTGAGAAGAATCCACGTATTCTGCATTAAGACATAATGAGATGGCTTAAAGGCATCTCGGCAAACAGCAAAATCCCAACCCTTTGCAGGTTCAAAGTGCAAAACTGTTAAGTTTTCATTTAAGAAGAGAAAGTCTGAGCCCCTGTTCAAGAAGGGCTGCCTGGAGCACCCAGGCACTCAGAGGCTTTAGCAGTCATTATCCAAGGGGCCCTGGCTATTATTCAAGGCAGACCTTAGTGCAAAGATGGTAAAACTTTTAGACACTGAGTGCCCAAATTGCATCCCAAAAGCCACTTATTTATCACAAAGCCCCAACACTACAATTAAACCTGAATACTGAGGTTTTAGTTTAGAAAAAAACAACTTGCTGTATGATGATGCAACTTGTCTCAGGTGCCAACAGAGAGAGCTCTGCATCCCCACTACAGTAGGCATGCCGTAGGTTCACTACCACTGCCTTAGTGTCGTCTATATGGTGCTGTTTTCACAAGAATGAAGAATGCAAGAATTTTGGGGTCAGGAAGGCTTCTACTGAGATTTTAGAAAAGGACCTTGGAGGCCAGGAAGGGTTCGCCTGACAGGCCAGTGTGTGATGCTGTTAAAACCAAAAGTGCAATGGAGACCACAGGAAGCTGAGATACCAGTAGCTCAGAATATCTGAGGGAACCACACAGGTAGTGAACAGGGCCTCTCCACGAAAAAGGCCATGAGGGCTGCAACCAGCAATGCTGTAGGGGTGGGGCCACCCAAACCCTTTAGAGCTCACATCTCATCAAAACTCACACTGGGTGCTAGACATAGAACTACACTATTTAGGGTTTTCCCTCCAGGGTTTTGTTCTTACTTTGGTCTCATTCCTTTCTGTTTGTTTCTCCATTTTAGAATGGTAATGTTTATCTTGTGCCATTATACATAAAAAGTGTTTAATTTTCTTTTTTATTTTTATAGGGGCTCACAGCCAAGAGTTTTTCCTTAAGTGTCGGAGGAGACTTTGGACCTGTGAAATGCTGAAATAGCATTAGAGATGGATTAAATGCATTTTGCGTAATGGATAGACATAAGTCTTTGGTTGCAAGGAGCAGAACATTATATTTGGGACACCTCAATATACCCAACACCTTGCATGCAGCCTCTCCCAGTGCAAGCCTCAGAGACCATCATGAATGAATAAACAGACAAGTAGGACTTTGGGCAGGGGACAGGGTTTGGGCTACAAACAGTCATTTTTTTAGTATTGTAATTCTTACTCTTCCAATGAAAGAAGGACTACAGTGCAAATTTTGCACAGCAAAGCTTCATGTGTAAGGAGTAAATTAGTGAAGTGGCCTAAATCCAACCCAGAGATAACTTTGGTTGCCTAGCTTGTATTTAAAACAACTTAGTTACAGACATTCAAAACTTAGGTGATTTTACATAAAATTGAAGCAAATTCTTTTGAAACAAACCACAAGATGTAGCTACACCAAGCTTTTATTCCCAAGGCAACAACCTGCTGAAATGAGCAGACTCTGCCCTTTGGTGGATGTGCCCTCTTTGCTGGGCCCAGCTCCAGGCTCTCTGCAGCTCTCATTACCACGGCCTCACTGACCCTCTGGCCTTTTGACCTCCAACCTCTGGTTTGATTAATCCTGTGCCTGCTAATAAGTGTACACTCCACCCTGTGCAGTAGTGCTAACAGAATTTAACCCCAGTCAGGCAAATCTGGAGTGACAGCAATTGTATGATATTGGAAAACCACTGTGACTTCTCTGCCTTCCAACAACTTTTGGAAAACAAGGAATATAGACTGATCATATATGTGTTAATGAAACAAGAACTTTAACAACATTGCTATAAAAGCATGATCAGTACCAAACGTTAATGCCAGAGTATGCACCCAGCGGTGGGTACAATGAAGTACTGAGCAGGTAAAAGATGGATTTCTAGAGGAGGTGTCTTTTGAGATGGACCTTGAAGGATGTGGACTAGTTTTTCCAGGAGCCAGATTCTCTGAAGAAAGGTGTTCCAGGCACATAGAGTGTGCAAAAGGCAAAAGAGGAAGAGAGAGCCCAGGGCACTCCACAAACAGTGAGTGGGTAACTGTGTCTATATTAAGGTACAAGGCAGGAGTTAAAACAGGGTGCAGTTGAAGGTCAGTATCAGAAAGCCTTGAATGTCATACCAGGGAGGTTGGGTTCTGCTTGGAGGTTAAGGCTAGACTTTCAGACACAAAGAATATTATTCACTTCACATATTAAAAATATGATTCTGGGGGCAGAACTTATTCATAAAAGAATCCAAACATCATGAACTACATAAAACAATAATAACAGCCCATACCCATAAAAAGCCTTTACATGAGAATTTGTAGTGCGACAGCAAACAGAAACACCAAAATGATGCTTAGGGTTTAGAGGCAGATTTATTTAATGTTGAATGGGCACTGACAAGAAACCAATTCTCATAAAAATGTCAAGCTTCAAAAGCTCAGGAAGGGAGGTTTTTACGGGGTTTGCAACCAAGAGGCAGAGTACTTGGCTGTCTTTGATTGATTCTTCCAATATGCATCACAGTGACCAGCCATTCCTAAGAGACAGCAGTAACAGGAACTGTTACCTGGGCAACTAACAGACTGGCTAGGGAGGCATTTTCTGCTACATTAGTGGCTTTGTTCATAGTAGCCCAAAACCGGAAATGTAAATGCCCACAAGCTGGAAAGTGAATACAAAATAATTGTGATACATTCCTATGGCAGAATCCCATACAACAATGAGAAAAAAACTACAACTAAGTGCAACACAAACAAATCTCAGAAATATGCTAAGAGGCCAATACACACACACAAAATTCATATTGTATTATTCTATTATGAAGTTAAAGAACAGGCAAAACTAAATAGAAATTAGTGAAATAATCATAGAAAGCAGGTGATAAAAGCCAGGCATGGTGGCACACACCACATAATGCCAGAATTCTAAGAAACTGAATAAGAGGGGCTGGGGATTTAGCTCAGCAACAGAGCGCCTGCCTGGCAAGCATGAGGTCGTGAGTTCGATTCCTGGAACCAAAAAAAAAAAAGAAACTGAATAAGAAGGATCACAAGTTTGAGTCTAGACTGGGAAACTTAATGACAAATCAAGACCCTATCTTGAAAGAGAGGGAAGAAAGAAAGGAGGGAGGGAGGAAGGGAGGGAGGAGAAGAGAGAAAGGAAGAGAGAAGAAAGGAAGAAAGGAAAGAAGGAGGAAGGGAGGGAAGGGAAGGGAAGGGAAGGGAAGGGAAGGAAGGAAGAAAGGAAGGAAGGAAGGAAGGAAGGAAGGAAGGAAGGAAGGAAGGAAGGAAGGAGAAAGGAAGGGAGGGAGGAAGGGAGGAAGGGAGGATTATGGTAATGTGACACCTGTGCTGTGAGTGTATAGCCTGAGAAAGGGTATGATGGAGTTTTCTGTGTGTATCTGAGTGGGAGACAGAAATCACTGGCCTCTACAAAGAAGTCTTGCTGTCACCTGTCATGTGATTTTTAGCTAAGCCAACAGACACATGTGCCTAAACCCTGGATACTCAATTCTGGTGGTGACTACAGCAAGCAGTTCTTGAAACAGTGATGACATCTGTCCAATTTTCAGAGGTGGAATCCTCAGGGTTTCCTAACAGTGGTTCTGTGGTATGAAGTAGGAGATGAGGCGACGTGTGGCAGATAGCGTTCAAGGAGCTGAGGATACTCGGGTGGGGGTGATAAAGCCATAAGACTCCTGCTTTTATGAAGAAAAAGTCTAATTGAAGAGTCACAGAAGAGATACATCAATAAATATTTAAATAGATACTTTGGGATAGTAGCAATGCAGTTAAAAAACAAAGACTGATGGGTCCCAGTGTGAGTGGAAGGGGTTGCTCCAGACAGGTGATCAGGGAAGGCTTCTCTGAGGTGGTGACATTTGGCTTGAGAGTATTCATTCTAGGCAGAAGGAACAGCATCTCTGAAGGCAGTGGAGCCACAGTAAGTTGGCCCCTTCAGGATATATTAACACGATCAAGAGGGAGAGTGACGGATGGTGAAACAGCAAAGGAGGACAGGACAGATCATCATGGTCCATATGCCATGAAGAAGGGTGCAGATTGTATTGTGAGTATAATTGGAGACTATGAATGATGTTAAAGCAGACAGTGAATGGTTTGATTCACATTTCCAAAAGATTCAGGACTACAAGACTGATCAAACCGTTAAAGAGAGTAAGAAATAACTTTAAAAAAATTAGAAATGATGCAGAGCTTCACTAAACAAGATGGTAGTTCTTACATCAGGTAATATGAGCAACTTTGTTGAAGATAACAATATGTAATATAACAACCACTGTTAATTCCTATCATTTTGTTTAGAAACCCTGCATCATTTTTATTGTTTTTGTGTCGCTTTTTGTCTACGTTGTTATTTTGGTTTTTTTACTCTCTTTAAAATTAAAAAACAAAACAAAAGATCAAGGACTGAATAGTTAGTATCTTAACTACTTTTCTCATTGCTGGGACAAAATATCCAACTCCCACAAGTTAAAGGAGGAAAAGTTTATTTCAGCTCACAGTTTGTAGGGGTTTTAATCCATTATCAGCTGGCTCCAAGGCAGGGTGTTGTGGCAGAGGGCCAATCCAGAGGAGAAACAGTTCATGGCAGGCAGCAGACAGCAAAAGCAAGCAAGCAAGCAACAAGCAATAAGACACTTTCTGTCCCTTATATCTTATCCAGGCTATGCACCCTTAGGGTAGGTAACACACACACACCCTTAATTCTAGTGCCTTTAATCCAAGCATTGCACCATAAATCAATCGCAGCATCCTATCCTTCATCCCAGTAGAACTGTGTCAAACCAATCAGAGGACTAAGTAATCACACACTGTAGATCCAGCCACCTCTGAAAAGCCCCACCTATGACTGCATGAGATTTTAGGGGGACATCTAGGCACAAGCCATAAAGTTAGAGTCTAGGGTAGAAATGGAGATGTAAAAGCAGGAAATGAATAATGTGATGGTTATTGTATATGCAAACTTGTCTGGGCTATAGAGCAAGTTATTTAATCAAGCACTAATCTAGCTGTTTCTGAGAAGAAATTTCTAGATGTGATTAACATTTATAATAGTTGACTTAAAAGAGATTAATGGATAATGTAGGTGGGCCTCATCTAATCAGTTGATGCCTTTAAGAGCAAAAACCTTTTATTTCCATTGAAGTTCAGCCTGCATCAACTCATGTCTGAGTTATGAGCCTGCCAGTCTGCCCTGCGGATTTCAGACTTGCCAACTACAATCATGTGAGCTAATTCCTTAAAATAAATCTCTCTCCAAGTTGTGTCATGTACAAGTACAAAGTCCCTATGATGAATGTGATAATTATGTATACCTAAAATATACCAATAAACATAATTAATTTTTTAAAAATAAATCTCTTTCCAGATAGATAGATAGATAATAGATAGATAAATAGATGATAGATAGATAGATAGATAGATAGACAGAATTAATTAAGATCTAGTATATAGAGATACAGCAAGCCCTTCTTGGTTCTTGTCAAGGGCCTGGAAATTTATATTTTCAATCCCATGGAAAAGTTATTGGAATTCTAGTGAATTAATTCCAATCTACCACTTCTAGTGCGACACATGGGAGAATAAAGACACTAAGGCATATTTGTAGTTGTAGGGAGCCAAAGTGTCCGAAATCCAGCTACAATAATGGCTAGCCTTGACCCATGGCTGAACCTGGGCTTTATTAATTCATGAAGAAAGGAGTGGCTTGAGGATGAGTGACTGTGAGAATGTCAGGAAGAACATGAG
>NW_004955408.1:28042971-28044575 GCF_000276665.1 Chinchilla lanigera
GTACACAGGAACAAAGCAGAAAGTCCAAATGAAATGTTACAATTTCAAAACAGAGAGTTGAATAGTACAATCTTTGAAGTTCAGGAAAATATCTTGGCCTAGTATATGGCAAAGAAACACAAACTGGTACTGCTGATGTCAACATTGTACCATGATGGAAATATTGATAGGGAAACAAGATGGAAGTCTTAGATGGTAACTTTCTACAACAAAACTAAAGGCAGAGGAGATGCTATGAAGAAACTGCATCACACAAAACACAAATGTGTTTTACACAATCCTAAACATGTGTGGCACAGGTGTGCCAGTTTACAAAAAAAATAAAAAGAGCAAAACATCTCAGAGAAATTTTCTTAGGAGATTGGGACAAGAACTCATATGAGATCATTTATAGCAGAAGAAAAACAAAATGTTTCTGCCAGGGAACTGTGCAAAAATAACTGTGCACCACATTGGTGAACTGACAGATGAACAGGTGGGTATAGCATCACAAAGACTTACTACAACAACAGGAAAACCAAAAAGATGTCAACTGTGCCCTACAAAAATAGACAGGAAAACAAAACATATTTGCTATCAGTGTAAGCAATATTTGTGTATGAAACATGCAGTTGTCATGTGCTAAGACTGCCATCGATGTGACAGTTGAAGTAAAGGTTATTTCTTTGGTAGATTTTTGTTGGTATTTACATTGTAGCTCATGTAAGTTTTTATTTCTGATGTTATCTTTTAGGTTTTGTAAGCAAGTAAACAGCTGATGTGAGCTGGGTGTGGTGGTGCACACCTGTAATCACAGCACTCAGGAGGCTAAGGCAGGAGGATCGTTGTGAGTTCGAGGCCAGCATGGGCTACAAAGTGAGCTCAAGGCCAGTTTGAACTACATAGCGAGACCCTGTCTCAAAAAAAAACCAAAAAAACAGCTGATGTGAAAATGATGATGTCTGTTCTGAGCACTCATTATATATTGGATATCTTATTTTCCCATTAAGTATACATTGTATGATATAGTAGGAAGCTCCTGACAGAACAAGGGACAAGAGAGATGACAAGAATGGCCTGCTACACAGGAAAGGAAAGCTAAGCACATGTGCTGTCAATGTACGTGAGAGGTGTAGAGGAGAATGTGGTTGCCATGTATGAAGACTGCCTTGAATGTGACAACTGAAGCAAAGATTATTTTCATTGTAGAGTTCTATTGTTATTTTCACTGTATTTTACATGGAAATTTATTTGTGATGTTATTTTTCAGGTTTCATAAGCAAGTACACAGCTGCTGTGAAAATGTTGATGTTTATTCTAAACACACAACACATATGAAGAATTTAATACTTTATTTTATTGATATTTTATGCTCCTGTTAACTACATATTTTATAATGTGATAAGAACCTCCTGACAAAACAGCAAGACCAGGAAGATGTCAATATGCCCTACAAAAAGGCCAGGAAAGCAAAATACATGTGCTGTCAGTATAAGCGATATGTGTGCATGGAAGGTGTTGTCATGTATGAAAACTGCCTTAGGTGTGATAATTGAAGTAACAATTATTTTTGTATAGTTCTATTGGTATTTTCATTGTAGCTCATATAGGAATTTATTTCTGTT
>NW_004955408.1:28044675-28046731 GCF_000276665.1 Chinchilla lanigera
GGTAGTAGCCTAGCCCTGAAATCACCTCTGTAATAAACAAAGAGAAGGATCTGCAGAAAGGGTAATCTGCATGACACAACTGAGGTGGTAGCCAATGTTTTGGGTCTGTGCTTCAGCTCCAATATGTAATCTTTTATGTCCTGGGAAGTCATAGCCTCTTATCTCAAGGCTCTATCCCAGCTGACAACATAGAGCACAGCTGTCCATCCCACACAGGCTCATGTATGTTTTATTTGGGAGCTACAGGGGTGGGGAAATACTGCTCTGTCACCTTGCGTCAGAGACTGCACATCAGCACCTCAGCTGCACTGATTTGCGTTGCTTAAAGACAATTGAAGGGATAAGGAAAAGTCTTAGCCAGCTCTGTACATATCAATACATGGACATAGGGTCAGGTTTAGCCAAAATGGAGATAATTGCTCTTCTTTCAAGAAGAGTCATCCAGATCGTCCCTGACATAGAGAGATACAGATATAGAAAAGTTCTATTCATTCAGTTTCTTTAGAATGCTCTGACTGATATACTCAGTTTAATCTCTCGGGGTTTACTAGGGACTAGAGAAGCTGTTTGTGTGAAGTGACTAGTATTCTAGTAGCCTGCTTAGCTCACAGTGGACCCTTGACTACTATAATTCCCCTACTTCTCTTCTTCCATAAGGTTGTGCTGAGTTCCTAGGCCCATCTCTGGATCTTCCCATCATTTGAGAAAAAAATACACAAACTTGAATGTGCACAAGGGGACAGTACAAAAAGAATCCCTCACTGGGTGGATGACAGTACCACTTGCAACAGAGAGCTCTAGAACTGTTCAAATAAGAAAGGTCACCTGCACTGGAGGTCTTGCTTGATCATAGTCCACATCACCTCTCATTTCCTTGTACATAGCAGTACCTTCTAACATACTTTACATCCCATTTATTCTTGGTGTTTATTGTCTGTCTGCACCTCCTAGGCTACCAGCTGCATAAGGGCAAGGGATTAAATTTGTTTTACCCAGTGTAGATCCCTCAGTACCTGAAAGAATGAAAAGTTTAGAACTAGTGTTCAGTAAGCCTTTATTGAATAAAAATATGAATAATGAAGAATATAATGGAGCCCAGGAAAATGCTGGGTAAGTATAGCTTAAAGCAAAGAGAGCAGGACACAAAAATCTGTGCACCCTGACTCTGACCATATATTTTGCAAGCAAAAGCTGAATCCACTAGTTGTTCTGCTAAACAAAGGAAATAGAAACTTGAATAAAACAAAATTTCTTATTCTGAAGGGTTCAAAGTCCACAGAAAAAGACAGGCTATAAAACCTTGGCTAAATACAATGAGGTAAGTGTCCATAAGAGGTGTGTGAAGCACTACAGGAGCCCTGAACCTGGAGCTCTGGTAAATAACAACTCTCAACTATCAATGCTCACTGTGGCCCAGGAATCCTGATAATCTCTGTACGTACGTAGTCTCGGGTCATCTTCATGATAGGCTCTTAAGGCAAGGTTAGCCTTAGCCCATTTTAGAGATGCAGAAGCCAAGGCACAGAGAGATTAAGGCACTAATTTGTCTAGGGTCTCAATGCCAATTATGGCAGAGGTGGAATCAGAACTCAGAAATGGCTTCCTGCAGAGACTATGTGCTTAAGGCACTGGGTCTCAAATCTCTGGGCATAATAGTAGCCAGCTGTGGATCTCCTAGCTATACCTGGGGGATACAGGAAAAAACCTTCATGCTTACCCACTTGGTATGATGGCAAATTGTGTCCATGTGTGCAAAAGTATCAAACTGGGATTTTTATCCACCTAATGCTCTGGCTAACAGGTTTTGCATATGTTTACCCGAGCATTATAGGGTGTAAAATACCCCATGCCATTCTTTTCCTGTTCTGTAAACACGTATTCTACCATAAATGGAAGGTGGGTGTGACTCACAGTAGCTGTGCCTGGGGAAAGTAAAAGCCCATCTGTGCATTCACCCACTTGGCAGGGGAGTGGCAAGGTGTCTATCAGAGATACAAAGCAGGAACAGGTGAGTTTCACCCATGAAATGTTCATTGCTAAATTTCCGTGCATTTGG
>NW_004955408.1:28052425-28054075 GCF_000276665.1 Chinchilla lanigera
CATGGTTGGCCATGTTCTCATCAAGAAATAAAGTCTATTTGTCCCTTAAAGATGGGGCTGGTCTCGTGACCTGCCTAGACCAACAGGATGCAGCATGAGTGAAGGTGTGCCAGGTCTAAGCCTTCGCCTCTAGAGACCTCAAGCACGTATTCTTTCTCTCCCTTGAAGGTGCCTGCGCCAATCTGCTAGAGGAGTGAGATAGGTGGAGCAGAGTCAAGCTAGCCCTGTTACTCCAGCTAAGGCCCCAGGCAACATGAGAGGGCCCTGCCAAGACCCACATCCTTCAGCCATCCATAAGCACAGGATAAGTGTTGCAGAGCTTGTTCCAGAGTCCAGCTCAGATGAGCTAGCTGCCCAATCAACCTATAGACTCAGAAACAAAATAAAAGTTTATCATTGTATACTCTGAGGCTTTGTGATAGTGATGTAACAGTATTGTAACCATAGGTAACTGATACATTTGTGTCTACTATAGCTCCCCCACAACTGTGGATGTGGGATGTAGCCAATTAGGTCTATCCTTTCCCTGTCCTACATAGAACTTAGTTGCATATCCCACATAACAGTGTTGCAAGTTTTATATTGAATTGTTACCATTTATTTCAAATCGTGATTGCAGTCCCTGCCTATAAGCTCCTTAAAAGGAAGAACTTTTCTGTTTTTTTTTCTTTTTTAATCTTTTGGAGCCCAGCATAGGAGCTAAACATTCAATTCACCTGAAGTTGAGTCTCGTGTACTGAATAAGGTGAGGGATTCAATTGTCCCAGTATTATTTAATGAATATTTCACCCTTCTCCTCTGACCTGTGATACCAATTCAGAGCAGATTTCTCCTGCACCTACAGGGGCCCATAATCTCCGTCATGCTGCATGACTGCTCTTATTTACCAACATTTTATAATAAATTTTGTAGAACAAGTCCTGCCACCTTGCCCTTTCCTTCAAAATTGTTGTGGTTATTTAAGGCTTTTTATTTTCCCATGTACATTTTACAGCCAGCTTTTGAAGTTACACACACACTAGCGTTTTCCTAATTTTATTTTAAATTGCACTATATTTGTAATTTATTTGAGGAAGAGCTGTATCGTTAAAAATGGAATCTCTTTCCTTTAACACGATGGAATTCACCATTTCTTAGATTTCATCTCCCTAAAATAATATGTTCGGGATCCGATGTACCTCACCAGCTGCACTGTTACCAACGTGGTTGAAGACACCCACATCTCCCCACCGCTTCACCAGCGTGACCTCCACAAATGGCTCCCTCTCTCTGTGCTTGGCCTCCCCTAGGGGCTAGTCCTTTTATGGCAGCCAGGGTGACGCCAAGCGGGCCATTTGGACCGCCTAAAACCTCTTTACAACGGCGGTGGTGCCAAAGACTACGCTTTGAGAAACAGTCTGAATGAATGAAGGCGTGAGTGGATGCAGATTCTATGCAAGGCCCTGGGAATGTAGAAATGCTTAAGTAAGGAACCGTCCCATAAGGGAAGCCAAAATGGAAAGCGGAGGCCTCCACCCTCCGGAGGATGCACTTGGTTCACTATGGAGCCAGAGAGCCGGGCAAGCGCCCAGAAGCAGCCGGCGGTGACTTGGGGTCCTGCTTGGGGCGGGGAGACCGAGCTGCAGGTGCACCCGCCCGGCCGGGCCTCCG